>NW_020953120.1:0-18717 GCF_900497805.2 Vombatus ursinus | reverse complement strand
GAAATGGCTGTCCTGCTGTGGCAGGACAATGTTCACATTTCCAAGGAGGGTTGCTGAGTGATGACATCACTGCTACCCCAGTAGAATGTTGGCATTTTAAAGAAATGGTTGTTGAGTGTGGATACCACAAAGATCAACGGTCAGAAACATGCAGTGATTTCAAGTCAATTCAATTTAACAAACATATATATTAATTGCGTAGTATGTGACTAGGAATACTGAATACAATAAAAAACTAATGCTCTGGATTCCAAATATGATTTAATATTCATATGTGTATATAGGTATATATATACATACATGTATATGAATATATATATATACACATATATAATTATTTATAATACAAACATAAACATACATATATATATATATGTGTGTGTGTGTGTGTGTGTGTGTGTTTGTGTGTGTATGTGTGTATATATGACTCACTGCAAAACTACGAACCTGGAAGCTGCTGGCAGATCAGATCACCCACCTGCTATTTTGATGGCCATATGTCTCTTACCTGTTTCTAAAGTAGTCCCACAAATTGTACAAAGTCTTTCAAGTAGAAGTATATGATATACTGCACTTTATCTAGAAGATGAAGGCCAATTTTTTACCCTATTAAGTAAAATAGAAAAACACAAATCCAACATCAATCGGTTAAAGGATCCTCTCTTATGAAATGGCTGCCCTGCTCTGCCAGTAGGATGTTGACTTTTCCAAGAGAGGGTTGCTAAGTGAGGATATCACTGCTCTTCCAGTAGAATGTTGACATTTTAAAGAAATGGTTGTTGAGTGTGGGTACCACAAAGATCAACGGTCAGAACCCTGCAGTGATTTCAACTCAATTCAATTTAACAAACATATATATTAATTGCCTAGTATGTGACTAGGAATACTGAATACAATAAAAAACTAATGCTCTGGATTCCAAATATGATTTAATATTCATGTGTGTATATATGTATATATATATACATACATACATATGAATATATACGTACAAATACATAGACTCGGAAATTCTGAGCAAAGAAAGCTCTTTTCCCAGGACTGACAACCTCCTGCCTGTCCCACTCATGATATTCTTCCTCTATGCTGATGTAACACACATATTCTCTCGGTGGCAAGTCCTCTGTTTTCAGTCTTAATTTAGTTTCTTTCACCCTGATTGAATGTCTCCCATCTTTCTGTGGCTACCCACTTGCCAGGGTGTCTTTCTGGGTTCCTATTTAGCATTGTGCATTCTGCACTGGTATCTACCACAGTGGATAGGGTCTGTTAATTTTTAGGACCTCAGTGTATGGTAACTCACTTGGGGCCTCCATTGACTTCCTATATCCCTACATAAGAGGCAACCTTGGCCATCTTTCTAAGAGAGGGGAGTTTGGGGCAACCACCTCATTAACCACATTTAGAGCTGTTGTGGACTGTGTTCTTTGACACCCTTCCCCTCAATATGGAATAGACTAACCCTACTGTACACCCTCATACCTCAAAGAGGGCTGTTCTGAATGGACAGAACCAATATGGTTAAGGCTTTCACCTCATTCCCTCCTTTCAACACACAGTAATCAAGATCCTTACTATTTAATTCAATTTAGTATTTGTAGCAACACACTATGCAATTAATAAATATTTGTTGAATTGAATTGAGTTGAAATCACTGCAAGTTTCTGACCATTGATCCTTGTGCTATCAACACTCAACAACCATTTCTTTAAAATGTCAACATTCTACTGGCATAGCCGTGCAGCCATTTCATAAGACAGGATCCTTCAACCTATTGGTGTTGGATTTGCATTTTTCTCTGTGACTGGATAGGGTAAAAATATTGGCCTTCATATTGTCGAGAAAGTGTAGTAAGTCATATCCTTCTATTTCCAAGTCTTTATGTAATTTGTGAGACTGCTTTGGAAAAAGGTAAGAGACATATAGCCATCAAAATAGCAGCTGGGTGATCTGATCTCCCAGCAGCTTCCGGGTTCATACTTCTTATAGAAAGTCATACATACATACATGCATACACATATATATGTATATGTATATATATATATATTTATGTTTATATGTGTATTTTAAATAATTTTGTATATGTGTGTATATATTTACATGCATGTATATATATACATATATATACACATGAATAGTGAATCATATTTTTGAATCCAGTGTTTTACTCCTTAGTGTTTTATTCTATTCACTATCCTCGTCACATTCTAGGCAATTAATATATATATTTGTTAAATTGAATTGAGTTGAAATCACTGCAAGTTTTTGACCATTGAGTCTTAGAGTATCAACACTCAACAACCATTTCTTTAAAATGTCAATATTCTACTGGCAGAGCAGTGATGTCATCACCCAGATATCATTTCTTTGAAATGTTAACATTCTACTGGCATAGCAGTACAGCTGCTTAATAAGAAAGGATCTTTTTACGGATTTGTCTTGGATTCACATTTTTCTACTTTAACTCATTTGGTAAAAACTTTGAACTTCTTTATTTTCTAGATAAAGAATAGTAAATCATACATACTTCTACTTACGAGTCATTATATCATTTGTGAAAGTACTTTGGAAAGAGGTAAGAGAGATATAGGCATCAAAATCAGAGCTAGGTGGTCTGATCTCCAAGCAGCTTCCTGTTTTATAACTCTTATAGTGTGTATACATGTATACATATATATATGTATATATGTACATATATACACATACACATATTTGTGTGTGTACATGTATAACAATGTATATTATAAATGTTTATATATTTTGTATGTATGTATTTACATATGTATATATATACATACACAAAAGTACATACTTACATCATACTTGCATCTCTCTTTTTCTCTCTCTATATATATATGTATACACATATGTACATCTAAAATGGATATCCCTGCTTAACTGTAGCCTTCTGTAGTGGGAGAAGGTGAGAAATGGGGAAAAAAGAACAAAGCAAAAAGTGCACAGCAGAGTGGAAAAGAAAACTTATAAGGAAGCAAACAAAAGATGAACAGATCTCAACACAATGAGTAGTATTTATTATATATGCGTTCTTCAAATGGAAATGTATTGCTGTATATTTTCAATCCTCTCTCACATTCTGCTGTGCACAAGACAATGCATTTTTCTCTTCTTATTTTTTATTATTTTAGTTTTAGCGTTTAAGGGTTTTGTTTTTTCTTGTATTTTTTAAAATTTTTTTAATAATTTTTTTGATTCATCAATAATCACTTCCATATGCTTTTGAGTTTAAAATTTTTCTCCCCCTTCCTCCCCACCACCCTCACCAAGATGGCACACAATCTAATATAGGCTATACATTTACATTCATATTAAACATATTTTCACATTAGTGATGTTGTAAGTAGAAATTAAAATCAATAGGAGGAACCATCAGGAAGAGGAAACAAAACTCAACAGAAGAGAAAAAAAATAACGTTTTGGCTTCCATAGTTCTTTCTTTGGGTGGATAGCATTTTCCATCACAAGGCCTCTGGAGATGTCTTAGATCCTTGTATTACCAGGAAGGGTTAAGTTTATCAATAGTAGTCATCATCACAAAACGTGGCTGTTATTGTGTACAACATTCTCTTGGTTCTGCTCACTTCACTCAGCATCAGACCATGCAAGTCTTTCCAGGGTTTTCTGAGTCAGCCTGTTCATCATTTCTTATAGCACAATAGTATTCCATCACATTCATATACCACAACTTGCTCAGCCATTCCCCAATTGATGGGCATCCTCTCAATTTCCAATTCTTTGCCACCACAGAAAGAGCTGCTATGAATATTTTTGTACATGTAGGTTGTTTTCCCATTTGTGTGATCTCTTTGGGATATAGCCCTAGAAGTGCTGTGGCTGCTTCAAAAGGTATGCACATTTTGATAGCCCTTTGGAATTAGTTCCAAATTGCTCTCCAAAATGGTTGGATCATTTCACAACTCCACCAACAGTGCATTAGTGTTCCAATTTTCCCACATCTTCTCCAACATTTATCATTTTCCTGTTTTGTCATGTTGGCCATTCTGATAGATGTGATGTGGTACCTCAGAGTTGTTTTGATTTGCATTTCTCTAATCAATAGTGATTTAGAGCATTTTTTCATATGACTATAGATGGCTTTAATTTCTTCATCTGAGAACTGTCTGTTCATATCCTGTGACCACTTTGACCAAACACCCTTTGACCAATTAGGGAATGGCTCGTATTCTTATAAATTTGGCTTAATTCTCTATATGTTTTAGAAATGAGGCCCTTATCAGAGAGACTGGTTGTAAAAATTCTTTCCCAATTTTCTACCTTCCTTCTAATCTTAGTTGCATTGGCTTAGTTTGTGCAAAAACTTTTCATTTTAATGTAATCAAAATTATCTATTTTGCTTTTTGTAATGTTCCCTATCTCCTGTTTGGTCATGAATTCTCCTGTTCTCCATAGATCTGACAGGTAAACTATTCTTGCTGTCTCAGTTTGCTTATAGTATCAGCCTTTATATCTAAATCATGTACCCATTTTGACTTTATTTTGGTATATGATGTGGGATTTTGGTTTATGCCTAGTTTCTGCCATACTCTTTTCCAGTTTTTCCAGCAGTTTTTTTCAAAGAGTGGGTTCTTATCCCAGGAGCTGGGGTCTTTGGGTTTATCAAATAATAGATTACTATAGTCATTGACTACTGTGTCTTCCATACTTAAACTATTCCACTGATCCACCACTCTATTTCTTAGCCAGTACCAAGCAGTTTTGATGATTGCTGCTTTATAATACAATTTAAGATCTGGAATGGCTAGGCCACCTTCACCTGAATTTCTTTTCATTAGTTCTCTTGATATTCTGGACATTTTGTTCTTCCAAATGAAACTTGTTATTATTTTTTCTAACTCTATAAAATAATTTTTGGTAGTTTGATTGGTATGGCACTGAATAAGTAAATTAGCTTAGGTAGAATTGTCATTTTTATTATATTAGCTCGGCCTACCCATGAGCAACTGGTGTTTTTCCAATTATTTAGATCTGATTTTATTTGTGTGAAAAGTGTTTTGTAATTGTGTTCATAGAGTTCCTGGGTTTGTTTCAGGAGGTAGATTCCTAAATATTTTATAATGTCTACAGTAAATTTAACTGGAATTTCTGTTTCTATCTCTTGCTGTTGGGCTTTGTTGGTAATATATAGAAATGCCGATGATTTATGTGGGTTTATTTTATAGCCTGCAACTTTGCTGAAGTTGTTTATTAGTTCAAATAGTTTTTTACTAGATTCTCTGGGATTCTCTAAGTATAACATCATGTCATCTGCAAAGAGTGATAGCTTTGTTTCTTCTTTGCCTATTCTAATGCCTTCAATGTCTTTTTCTTCTCTTATTGCTAAAGCTAACATTTCCAGTACAATGCTGAATAACAGTGGTGATAATGGACATCCTTGTTTCACCCCTGATTTTATTGGAAGTGCTTCTAGCTTGTCTCCATTACATATCATGCTTCCAAAAGGTTTTAGATAGATGCTATTTATTATTTTAAGGAAGACTCCATTTATACCTATGCTCTCTAGTGTTTTTATTAGGAATGGGTCTTGTATTTTGTCAAAAGTTTTTTCTGCATCTATTGAGATGATCGTGTGGTTGCTGTTAGTTTTGGTGTTGATATGATGGATTATGCTGATAGTTTTCCTTATATTGTATCAGCCCTGCATTCCTGGTAAAAATTCTACCTGGTCAGAGTGTATTGTTCGTGTGATAAGTTGCTGTAATCTATTTGCTAATATTTTGTTTAAAATTTTTGCATCTATATTCATCAGAGAAATTGGTCTATAATTTTCTTTCTCTTTTTTGACTCTTCCTGGTTTAGGTATCAGCACCATATTTGTATCATAAAAAGAATTTGGTAAGATTCCTTCTTTACCTATTTTACCAAATAGTTTATATAGTATTTGAATTAATTGTTCTTTAAATGTTTGATAGAATTCACATGTAAATCCATCTGGCCCTGGAGATTTTTTCCTAGGGAGTCCATCAATGACTTGTTCAATTTCTTCTTCTGAGATGGGGTTATTTAAGTATTTTACTTCCTCTTCTGTTAATCTGGGCAATTTATATTTTTGTAAATATATATCCATTTCACTAAGATTGTCAATTTTGTTGGCATATAGTTGGGCAAATTAATTCCTAATTGTTGTATTTATTTCCTCTTCCTTGGTGGTAGTTTCACCCTTTTTATTCTTGATACTAGTAATTTGGTTTTCTTCTGTCTTTCTTTTAATTAGATTAACCAAAGGTTTATCTATTTTATTGGTTTTTTCATAAAACCAGCTGTTAGTTTTATTTATTAGTTCAATAGTTTTCTTAATTTCAATTTTATTAATTTTCCTTTGGTTTTCAATATATCTAATTTGGTGTTTAATTGAGCATTTTTAATTTGTTCTTTTTCTAGTTTTTTTAGTTGTATGCCCAATTCATTGATCTCCTCTTTTTCTATTTTATTTTGGTAAGCATTTAGGGATATAAAACTTCCCCTAAGAACTGCTTTTGTTGCATCCCAAAAATTTTGGTACATTGTCTCATTATTGTCATTCTCTTGAATGAAAATATTGATTGTTTCTGTGATTATATATATATATTTGTATTATAAATAATTACATATGTGTGTGCATGTACATATTGACACACACACGAATAGTGAATCATATTTTGCATCCAGAACCTCAGTGTTTCATTCTAATCAGTATCCATAGCCACATTCTTGTCAATTAATATATATATTTGTTCAATTAAATTGAGTTGAAATCACTGCAAGTCTCTGACCATTGATCCTTGTGCTAGCAACACTCAACAACCACTTCTTCGACATGTCAAGATTCTACTGGCAGAGCAGTGATGTCATCATTTAGCCACCATCTCTTGGAAATGTCAACATTCTCCTGGCGTAGCCACACAGCCATTTCACAAGAGAGGACCCTTCAACTGATTGGTGTTGGATTTGGATTTTTTTATTTGACTGGATAGGGTAAAAATATTGACCTTCATCTTGTAGATAAAGTACAGCACATAATATACTTCTATTTGCAAGTCTTTTCTGTTTTTGTTTTTGTGGTGGGGGACAGATTTGGTCTTTTGATTAGTGCATGATTATTATTTTTCTTCTTTTCGTTTCCTTTTTATAATTTTTAACATGGGTTTTTAAAACTTTGGGTTCCAAATTTTCTCCTGTCCTCCCTCCCCATGCCCCCTCACTGAAATGGCAAGCATTTCCACAGAAGTTATAGATGTGTAGTCTTGCCAAACACTTCCATAGTAGTCCTGTGTGAAAAACTAAGTATATTTCCCTTCATCCTATCCAACCCCCCACTGATTCCATTCTCTCTTTTGACCCTGTACCTCCTCAGAATGGTTTGTTTTTGATTCTGCCCTCCCCCAATCTGCCCTCCCCTCTATCAAGCCCCTGCTCTCTTGTCCCCTTCCCCCTGTATTTTCCTGTATGGCAAGATAGATTTGCATACTTCATTGTGTATGGAATGGAGTCCTCTGAGGCCTGCTCCAGGTTCTCTGTGACCTGAGCACCCAGGGTGAACTGTGTTACTCTCCCTGCCCAGGACACCCTGCGCAATATACCTTTTTGATCCACCATCCAGGCTTTCGTTGGCTGGAAATTTGTTTCACTCTGTCTTTCTGTGGGTTCTGTTGCTTTAGAATATCTTTAGAGCCATAATTGATAGGAATGTTGATGGAGTTAGGGGGAGAGCTCGAGCAAGTGGTGCTTTTACTCCGCCATCTTGGCCACAAGTCTTTATCTAATTTAGGAGACTACTTTGGAAAAAGGTAAGAGACATAAAGCCATCAAAATAGCATCTGGGCGATGTGATCTCCCAGCAAGTCATAGTTAAACACACACACACACACACACACACACACGTATTTATGTGCAGTATAAATAATTATATATATATGTGTGCATGTATATATTGACACACACACATGAATAGTGAATCATATTTTGCATCCAGAACATTAGTGTTTTATTCTAATCAGTATCCCTAGCCACATACTTGTCAATTAATACATATATTTGTACAATTGAATTGATACATCTTTGGTTATATGTATTGATGTATTATTATGTATGATGGTTCTACAAGGAAAAAAAAAAGTTTGATGACCATTGCATATTCACTAGATATGCTTCCAAGAGACTTTGGGAGATCTCCCTCAGAAGTGATATAAGTAGCGTTATTGGGTTTTAAAAACTGGAAATATTCTGCTATGAGAAATGGTAAAATTGGCTTTAAAGATTTTTTTGCTCCTTCTTTTGCCTTATGTTGCGAAAGCTCAATAAAATAAATGGGCTTAAAATTTAAAAGGAGGAGCAAGCATTTCTGAGATTAGAAACCATCTTAGTTAGACCTTATGAGCAGAAAATACTAAAGTGACAACTTTTCTGCCATCATACTCACATATATCCAAGATTGTTCATTAATACTGATTTCTTGTATCCTTTCCATCACAGCATCCTCTGTAGCTGGTTCTGTGACAAGGGGGTTGCTTAGAAGAGTAGTAGGCTGATTGATGAAACTCTGGTACTAGGTCTGGGTAGTTTTAGCTTCCCAGTTGAAGGTGAATGGTGTTTGGTCTCTTGTACACATTTGTTTTTCCTTGTGAAGCAAATCATGTTGACATTCATCTCAAACTATCTGCCCATCTTTTAGTCTCTCTAAGAGAAAAAAAGTTTTCTCTTTCAAGGTTCTTGATAGATTCATCAGTGTCCTAAACATGTCAACTTAAATCTCTTAGTTTGAAACTGAGTGATTTCACAGTCATTCTATTACTCTCTTTAAGATTAAAAAAAAAAATTCTCTCTGTCTTCTTCTGTACATAAATATGGCCATAGACTCTTATTTGAGGGTACAAGGTCATGGGCCTTCCATTAAGAATTTGTAGAGTCTTCATTTTTAGAGCTAGAAAAGATCATAGATAACATCTAATCTAATTCCTTAATTTTAGAGATGAAGAATCAGAAGCCCAGAGCAAGGAGGTATCCAAAAACACTAGACTGGGAGCCAGGAGTCTTGAGTCCAGGACCTGTGTTACATGCCTTAAATAAATTACTTAATTTCTTTGTATCACACTTTTCCTTATCTATAAAATGGGAATATGAATACTTGTACTACCTTCTTCACAGCATTGTTCTAATGGTAAAATGACATAATAAATGTAAAATCTCTTTGAAAAGTTCAATCTTTCAAAGTACTATATAAGTAGAAATTGTTTTTATTGTTTTCATCACTATTTATTATCAGTGAAGAGGCCTAGGAAACCAATATAGTAGAGCAAAATATCTCTGAACTAATTGTTTACTTTTTTTTTAAAAGGTCGCTAGAAGCAAAGAAGGAAACAAGCATTTATCAAGTGCCTTCTATGTGTCAGATACTGTGCTAAGCACTTTATAATACTATTTCATTTAATCGTCACCGTGGGGATGAGTTTCATTATTATATTCGTTTCACAAATGAGCAAACTGAGGCAGACAGAGTAATACAGCTAGTAAGTGTCTGGGGCTGTATGTGAACTCAGGTCTTCCTGATGCTTTGTCCATTAGCTGCTCCTAATTACACATCATGAGAATGCTATAAATGTAGTCTGTACAGATTCCAGCAAAGTATATGACAAATCTCTCCTGATATCCTGATGATGAAAAGGAAGGTAAGTGGGATAGAAAGAAACACAATTGAAAACAGTTCAAGGACCAAACACAAAGAGTAGGTTATAATGAGTTAGGAAGGTCTGCAGCAAACCATCCCAGAGATCTGCAACTATCCTTATGTTGTTTAACATTCTTTTTTTTATCAATGACCTAGATGGAGGCACCGATGACCTGTACATGAAATTTGTCAGTGACATAAAGGGGTGAAAAGACTATCACACTAGTTGTCAGAGTAGGGAAACATAAAGGTTTTGATGAGCTGCAAACTGAAGTTGAATCTCATCACACAGAATATATCAGGGAAGAATGTAAAGTCTTGCCATCTGGCCGTGAGTCATAGAAGGCCACAGTCTTTAAAGGATTGAAATTAAGGACCATTCAAAGGGAAGTGGAAGGTTTGAATTGTCTGCTGCATATTACAATCAAGGAATTGTGAAAAAGAATCCAAATGAAGAATACCATTAAGGAAACATAGAAACAAAAATTAAGATGGACTGGTTGTGTGATAATAAGGAGGGATATTTGACAGATATCCAAATGATATACTCCATTGGTGTCCTCATAATGTCAAGTGAAATTAAGGAAGCCCTTCAGTACATTGCGGGGAACCCTCATGGGAGACTTATAGGGGATGTGGAAAAGAGTCATGCAGGATGGGCAGACATGAATGGGTTACAATGTTGATGAGATCAGAGATCCATTTAAGGATGAGTCAAAATGGTGATATAGTAGCCCAAAAAAGAAGTTATTGTAATGTTAGGCTTCATTCAGAGAGGTCTAGATGGGGGGTGCCAAGATGGCAGAGTGCAGGCAGTATTCTCCCAACATTTCCCTCCAAACAACTTTAAAACAATGCCTCAAAACAAATTTTGGAGCAGCAGAGCCAAAAAAAAGTTCAGAGTGAGACATTTCTTCAGCCTAAGACAACTTAGAGTGTCCACAGGAAGGTTCTATAGCCCCTGAGTGAGCAGAGGCCCAGAGCACAGCAGGAGGACCAGCAGTTAGCCTCGGAGGTGCCAGGGATAGCAGGAGGTCTCAGCCCAGAGATTCTAAGGGGGTCAGAAAACTAATCAGAAAGAGATCACAGGAGACTCTCTATTACAATCACAGGATGCAAAGATGTATGTGTGATTGGACACAAGGGAGCAGGGGCCCTAGTCACAGTTCCAGAGCCAAGAGGAGTGCTAGTACTTGCAGCTGCTGGGGAACAAGGGCCCTTCCTGGGTAAAGACCAGAGTGAAGCCCAGGAGAGCAGTGATCACACCTCTCCCAGGATAATACTGTCACAGAAGCACCAAAAACTTGCAGATCCCAAGAATTAGTTCTGAAGACAGCAGCACAAAAAGTCCAGAAGCTTGGCACAGTGCTTCCCCACCCCTAGATGAACAGAGATCAACTTTAAGACAAATTCAAAGTAAAGAAATAGGCTGGAAAAATGATTCAGAAACAACAACAAAAAGGATTTGACCATAAAAAGCTACTATAGCGTCAGGGAAGACCAAGACATAAACTTAGAAGATAACAACAATGTAGAAACAGCTACAAGCAAAGACTCAAAGAAAAATGCCAATTGGACTGAAGGTCTGCAGGAATTCCTAGAAGAGTTAAAGAAAGAGATGACTAGTCGAGGAAAAAAGGAAAAGAAATGAAAATGATACAAGAAAATCATAAAAAAAGATAATTCAAAAAGAACAGGTTGGCAAAAGAGTCACACACACACACACACAAAAAAAATACTGAAGAAAATATCACCTTAAAAAACAGAATTGACCTAAGAACAAAAGAAGAATAAAAAATCAATTAAGAAAAGAAATCTTTAAAAAGCAGAACTGAGCAAATTGAAAAAAAAATGTGCAAAAGCTCACTGAAGAAAATAATTCCTTAAAAATTAGAAATGAGCAAGTGGGCTGACTTCATTAAACCTCAAGGAACAATAAAAAAAGTCAAAGAGAAAAAAAAAAGCAGAACAAAATGTGAAATACCACATTGGAAAAACAAGTGACCTGGAAAATAAGTTGAGGAGAGACAATTTAAAAATTATTGGACTACTTGAAAGAGCCTAGACATTATATTTCATGAAATTATAAAGGAAGTCTGCCCCATTGAAAGAATCCACCAATCACCTACTGAAAGAGATCCCAAAATGAAAACTCTCAGGAATAGTATAGCCAAAATCCAGTGCTTCCACTGCAAGCAGCCAGAAAGAAACAATTCAATTATCATGGAGTTAGTCAGAATCACACAAGATTTAGAAGCTTCCACATTAAAGGAGGAGAAACCATCCTGCTCCTGGAGTCAAGAAGACTCATGTTCCCGAGTTCAAATCTGGCCTATGCCACTTGTAAGCTGTGTGACCTTGGGCAAATCACTTTACCCTCATTGCCTAAGTTTCCTCAAATGTAAAATCAGATAGAGAAGGAAATGACACAAACCACTTCAGTATCTTTGCCAAGAAACCCCATTTGGGGTCCTGAAGGGACAATAACATTAAAGGAGCAGAAGGCTTGGAATATGATATTCCAGAAGGCAAAGGAGCTAGGATTACAACCAAGAATAACCTACCAAAAATAACTGAGTATAATCTTTCGGGGGGAAATAGGCATTTAATGAAATAATAATAATAATAATTCCTGATGAAAAAATCAGAACAGAATAGAAAACAATATTCAAACAGAAGATTCAACAGAAGTATAAAAAGGTAAACATGAAAGAGTAATCATAAGGGGCTCAATGGAGTTAAACTGTTCACATTGCTATATGTGAAGATGATACTTGTAACCCCTAAAAATTTTATTATTACTAGGGCAGTTTGAGGGAATCTGCAGAGATAGAGCACATGGGTGTGATTTGATTATGTTGGGATGATCTCAAAAAAAAAAAAGAATATAGCGGAGAGAAAGAAAGATGCATCGGGAGAAGGGGAAAGGGAGAGATAAAATGGGGCACACATAAAGGAGACAGACAAGGAAGAGTTTTTATAATGGAGGAGGAAAAGGAAGGGAGGTGGCAGGCAACGTTTGAACCCCACTCTCATTGGAACTGGTTCAAAGAGGGAAGAATATCTATACACACTCATTAGAGTACAGAAATTTATCTTACCCAATAGTGAGATAGGAGAAAAGGGAGATAATAGGTGGGGGTAGGGGGCAGAGAAGTATAAGAAAAAGTGTAGATTGGGGGAGGCAATGATCAGAAGCAAGGATGTACAAAATACATAGAGAGAAGGATAAACAGAGGAAAATGGGATAGTTAGTGATCACAACTGTAAATGCAAAAGGGATAAATTAACCCATAGAACTGTAGCAGATAGCAGAATGGATTCAAACCAGAATCCAATAGTATGTTGTATACAAGAGACACATGTAGGACAGAAAGACATACACAGAGTTAAAATGAAGAGCTGGAGCAGAGTCTATTATGCTTTAGCTAGAATGAAGAGGAGCAGGGGTGGCAATCGTGATCTCAAAGCAAATGTAAAATATTAGACCTAATTGAAAGAGAAGTTAGGGAGATTATATTTTGTTTAAAAAAGGATCATAGACAATGAAGCAATATCAAAACAATTTTACAGGAAGTTTCTCAGATAAAGGACTCATTTCTCAAATATACAGAGAACTGAATCAAATTTGTGAAAATAAAAACCATTCCCCAAATGATAAATGGTCAAAAGATAAGAAGAGGAAGCTTTAAGAAGAAAAAAAAAAACAAAGCTATCTGTAGTCATATGAAAAAATGCTCTAAATCACTATTGATTAGAGAAAGGCAAATTAAAACATCTCTGATATATCACTTCACACCTATGAGAAATGACAAATGCTGGAGAAAATCTGGGAAAATAATGAATTGTTGATGAAGTAGTGAACTGATCCAGCCATTCTGGAGACCAATCTGAATCTATACCCAAAGGGCTATACCCTTTGATCTAGCAGTGCCACGACTAGGTCTGTACCCTAAAGAGGTAAAAGGAAGAGGATCCATACACGCAAAAATATTTATAGCAGCTCTATCTGTGGTGGCAAAGAATTGGAAATTGAGGGGATGCTCATCAATTGGGGAATGGCTGAACAAGTTGTGGCATAAGAATGTGATGAAATACTATTGTGCTATAAGAAACGATGAGGGCAGGAGTGATTTCAGGGGAAAAAATGGCGAGACCTATATGAACTGATGCAAAGTGAAGTGAGAAGAACTAGATCATTGTGCACAGTAACAACAATGTTGCAATGATGATCAACTGTGAAAGACACAGGTACTGTGGTCAATAGAGTGGTCCAAGACAATTCCAAAGAACTCACTAAGGAAAAAAGATACTATCAACCTCCAGAGAGAGAGAACTGATGAACTCTGGATGCAAATTGAAGTATAATTTTCTAGCTTTCATTTTTGTGTAATACAGCTAATATGGAAATGTTTTGCATTATTTCACATGTATAATGAATGATGTGTTGTTTGCCCTGTCAGTGTGTGGGTGAGGGGTATGGGAGGGAGGGAGAGAATCTGGAACTCAGAATTTAAAAAGAAAAGAATATTTAACATATATACATTTAAAGAGAGAGGTCTAGTGTCCAGGATTAGGAAAGACAATAGGCTCCCAGAATCAAGCCATGTATTGGAGCATTATATTCAACTCTTGAGTGCCACATTATGGGAAGGATAAGCTGTAAAACATCCAGAAGAAGGCAACCAGGACAAGGAAGGAATGTAAGGTCATGATGTATGAGGATCAGGTGGAAGAACTAATAAATATTATCAGCTAACATTTACATACTTCTTACTGTGTGCCAGACACTGGCTAAGTACTTTACAGTTACTGTCTCATTTGTACCTTATAACAACTCTAGGAGGCAGGTGCTATTATTATCCCCATTTTACAGAAGGAAAATTGAGACTAACAGCTTTCAGTGACTTGCCCAGGGTCACACAGCAAGTTAAGTGTCTGAGGTGAGATTTGAACTCAAGTTTTTCTGACTCCAGGAACAGTGCTCTATCCATTTCTCCACCCAACTGTCCCTAACTAGAGCTGTTTAGCCTGGAGAAGAAAAGAGTGAGAGGGATATGACAGGGGCACTCAGGACCAGGAGCAATGGATGAAAATTTCAGAGGAGTAGATTTAGTCTCCACGTAAGGAAAAACTTTCTAATTCTTGTTGTATCCTTTAAGTCAGACATGACTGATTTTTCAATGAGACATAGCTGACTCTTTGTAACCTCTTTTGGGTTTTCTTGGCAGAGATACTGGACTGGTTTGCCATTTCCTTCCAGATCATTTAACAGATGAGGAAAATGAGGCAAACACGGTTAAGTGACTTGCCCAGGGTCACACCTCTAGTAAGGGTCTGAAGCCAGATTTGAACTCAGAAAAATCAATCTTTCATGAGGCCCTGCACTCTATCCACTGTGCCATCCAATTGCTTTATTGTGTTATTGTTTCCCTAAGCTATTCCATGATAATGACAATAACAATAATGATAATAATGAAGAGAATTATAAAAATATTTAAATTATAAAAGTAATTTTTCACCTAATATCTCATTTATCTTTATAGCAAATTCTATAACAAAGAAGAAAGCACTAGTATTTCTATACTAATTTTCTTGATGAGGAAAGTGTGATGCAAATTATAGATTTAGTCTTCTCATGATCTATCAGTCTAAAAAGGAAATAGGGTTAGTTGGGAGCTATTCTGCTGTACTGTGTTGTTAAAATGGGTTCCCAAAGGCACTTATAATGATATATAAATGATATAATGATAATAAATAATCATAACAATAATAAAAATAGTTGATCTGTAAAAGTGGTTCTTCATCTACTATCTCATTTACCTTCATAACAATCCTATAACAAAGAAGCAAGTGTGAGTATTTTTATTCTAATTTTCTAGATGAGGAAAGCACGATGCAAATTAACTGACTTGACTAAGACAGAGAATATAACTAGTTAAACATAGCCAAGACTATAATCTAAATCTCCTGAATTTCAGAGCTTTTTCCATTACCCACTCTCCACATTGATTCTGCCTTAAGCATTAGCTTACTGTTTCCAAAGGTGCCTGAGAGATGGGAGAAAACCTAGGGTTATGTTTCAACTGCCTTCTCCCAGAAGATCAGATTAATTCTTTGATACCATAGAAGAAATTCTAAGGGCCCAAAGTTTGAAAAAGATGGCCTAACCCAAAGGTCTTTGGGAATTTGCTCCATTTTCTACAAAACTAATCCACTAGAAATAGGATAAAGGAAGGAAAAACATAGGAAAAACATTCCACCTCCCTGATGTCATGGTAGTGGAAATAAAAAAGGGAAATGGTTATGTGTGAAAGTTGTTACAAAGGCAGAACTGAAAAGGCTTCTAAACTGGCTGGAAATACTTAAGTTCCCCATCATCCAGGGAAACAGCTTCTATCAAAATGGGGCAAGACATCTCCACCAACTGCCAATCCACTGACACCTCCAAGGCAAGCAAGCCAGCATAGCAAATGCAGCAATGCACCTGGAGGGAGAGGTAGAAGCTGGTATGTGCCAGGGGAATCAAGTCACCCCCAACACTTCCACCACAACCTCCCATGAGACTCAAATGAACATAGCCCAGGACCCTGAACCCAAGAGCCCTAGGAGTGTCACTGTCCCCTAGAACAGTAGTCCTATTTCTAGCCCAGGTCCTGAAGCCAGACATGAGAGGAGCGATCATTGTGAAGGAAGGGGTCACCTTTCTCAGCACCACCAACAGCTGACCAACTGCCACTGATAGGCCAGTAAGCCCAAGAACCCAGAGAATGGAAACACTCCATAGACCAGCCAGTCCCACATCCAAGCCCACCCCCTGAAGCCATCATGGCAGAAAGCAACCCAGGAAGGGAATGGGACCTGTCAACTGCTTCTCCAGGTGCTAAAGCCCACATCTTCTCAGTAATCACCCTTATTTAAGACCCAGAAAAAAAAATTCTCCCTACAAACATCTTGATGTTGTCAAATGGTTCAACATTATAAATGAATATGAATGTATGCATCAGTGAAAAGAACATTACAGAAGATGTAATACTATATGCTTTGCCACTGCACCTATGGACCCTTTATAAGTCAACAAGCCAACAAACAATTTACAGCTGAAATTTCTGATTCCTTGAAAGGAGAGATTATCTGCCTTTCTATTAGTATCATCAGCACTTAGTCCAGCCCTGCACACAGTAAGGGCTTAATCAATGCTTTTTCATTCACTCATTCAAATGAAAAGTGAGAGGAAAGAGTCAAAGATAATTAAGTTTTGATTATGGGAGACTGGGAGGAAGATATTGAAGATAAAGCCAATGAATATTTTGTAGAAACAAAGAATTTTGTGAAGAAGGAAGAGACTTAAGAGTTCCACTCTCCCCTTTTACAGATAAGGAAAAATGACTTGCCTAAGGTCATCAAGCAAGTCAGTAACAGGATCATGACCCTGATCTCCTCCATCCTGCCCAGTGAATTTTTCAGCATATCATCCAATGTGGATACAAATGAGAAAACACCGTACCTTTGAAGGCTTTCAAGACTTTTTTTCTTAAGTCTCACTTGTCTTTTTCCAAGTTCTGAATGTTGGCATCTAAGAGTTTATTCTGGTGTCTGAAGCATTTTTTTTTCCTCTACATACTTGAAATGGTATTTCAAGGGCAGAATCTGAGAGGTTTGTGTGGCATCATTTTCTTTATAATTGTCCAGTTTGGATTTCATCTCTTACAATAAGGATTATTTTGTGAGGAGCCCGTTTTGAAGATTGATTCCCAAAATAGGAAGAGGAAATATAAGGGTGGTATTGGCCTTCATCCCAGAAAATTTTAAATAGCCTTTAATTTAAACTTTTAAGTATTCATGACCAGAGAATGGATATTTATTTTATCAACTAAAATGAAACTGCATTAACAAATGTTAACCGTATTTAAAAAATAAAATCATGTCAGTAAAGGAGACTCAATATCAAGAGAGAAGTTATTTATGTTAACACTCCTATTAATACTACTACTTTTTGTGGACTAAATAGGTCTCAGAATTATACCTTTAGTTAACAGAACCACAGAATCTTGGAGCTGGAAGTACCAGAGCTCATCTAGTCTAATTCATGCCTGACCAAGAATTCTTTCTCCAACATCTCCTACATGTAGCCTTCCAGCCTTGGTTTGAAGGTCTCCATTCAGCTCATCCCACTTTTGGCCATGTTTTCATTTTTTACATTAACGTAATTTTACTTTTACATTTTTTACATTAAGCCCAAATCTGCTGATCTGCCATCCCAGCTATTGCTCCAAGATTTTCCTTCTAGCAGCCAAGGAGTGGAATTTAATCCAATGGCAGCTCTTCAAATACTTGGAGATAATTACCATTTCCTCCATTTCTCTCATCCCCAAGTCTATGGCATGATCACGGTTGCAATATTCTGGGTGTGCATCAATCTCCATGTTGTTCCTAAAATATGGCATCTAGAATTGAATACACTACTCCTGATTTGGACTGACCATTAATTCTGTCCTTCTGGACTTTGCCTCACCTAATGTCTCCTGAAATAACTTTGACCTTTTTAGCTGTGATCACCTATGATATGTTATGCAAAATATAATAGTTCCAAATTTTAAGGGTATTTCCTTCTGTAAAAAAAAAAAGAAAGAAACAGAAGGGCATATGTGTTGTTTTGCCCTAATAATAATAGATAACTTTTAAATAGCACTTACTATGTGAGAGGCACTGTGCTAAGCACTTCACAATTATTGTCTCATTTGATCCTCACAACATCCCTGGGAAATTGTTCAGTGTGTTTCCAAGTCTTTGTGACTGGGGTTTTCTTGGCAAAGATACTGGATTGGTTTGCCATTTCTTTCTTCAGCTCATTTTACAAATGAGAAACTAAGACAAACAGAGTCAAATGACTTGCCCATGGTCACACAGCTAGTAAGTGTCTGAGGCCAGATCCCCAGAATTCTATCCATTGTGACACCTAGCTTCCCTCTTATAAATATTAGGAAAGAAGGAAGGAAGGAAGGAAGGAAGGAAGGAAGGAAGGAAGGAAGGAA
>NW_020953119.1:0-14210 GCF_900497805.2 Vombatus ursinus | reverse complement strand
CTCAGGGACTGGCTCTTTCTCTTCCATTTTTGGGGGTTCCTTCCTCAGATGCCATCCTTTGGCCTCCCCTCCCATGGTCCATTGTTCCATTCCATAGCACTCCCAGACTACTGTCCTAGAATCCTGATCCCTGGGGCAAAGGTTATCAGCCTTGGCTTGGATCCTCAGGTGGTTTAAGGAACAAACTGACAGTTCCCCCAGCTTTTAATTTGGTGGCTTTTACCTGTCTTTGCAAAATGGGTTCAAGGTGGTGTTTCTTTGAAGACTAGAGTTTGAACACTTGTTCTGATGCTAGTGAATAATTGTGCTTTTCTGGAGAAGTCCTTGTTCATTTTATACATTCCTGTCAATTCTTTGAAGATCTTGAATGTTGATTTCCAGCCAAGACAATTGATGAAAAAAAAAAATGTATGTTTTTCGGTCTTACTTTTTTATTCTAGATAAATTAATTTTTGTTTTGCAAAATCTCTTTAGTTGGTAGTACTAATAACAGCCAGCATTTGTGAATACTTTGATAGTTGTAAGATACATTACAGGCATTGTGTCAGTTGATTGTCAAAACAACCCTGAGATTGGTTTTCTGATTTACAAATGAGGAAGCAGGCTCAGAAAGCTGAAGTGACCATGCTCACACACCCAGTGTGGGTCAGTGGTAAGACGCGAACCCAAGGCTTCTGACTCTGAGGGCAGCTCTCTGCACTAGAACATATTGTATATATAGTGAAATACCCTTATTTCCTATCATTTTCCATTCAGGAAGTGTTTTTTTAAGCACCTGCTTTGTGCCAGGCTGACTGTGTTAGACTCAGGAGATAACCAGTCAAAACAAAGCTGGTCACTGTGAACACTTGGGAGCTGAGGAAGTCGGGTGGAATGGAGACCTCAGAAGGCTTTGGCTGTGGGTCTGTGTCTGTAAACACCTACTGATTGTGCTGCTTGTATTGGACTTGGTTAGAACTCTTGGTGTCAACACCCATCTCCTTTAGAATGCTGACTTAGGAAGCACACCCTGGAGACAGAGCTGCACGTCTGGAGGCTGCTGGCCTTCCACAGGCTTTTAGATACTGAAGCTCCTTTAGCTTAGGTGGAGGTCTACTTTAGAGCTTGAGGGGTGGAGCACAGCAAGGAATTCTGGGTGGAAGACAGCATAGACTTGATTTTATCAAGACTGATAAAGGCAGGCCAGTGGACCCAGAGCAGTCATGATGGACTGGGAGAAGGTGGTAGGAGCTAGACAGTGATGGTAAGGATGAACAATATTTTAGGATTAAACTGAGACAGAGGAAAATAGCTAGATAGCATTTATATAGTGCTTTGAGGTTATCAAAACAATTTAGATATATTATCTCATTTTATCTTCACAACAGCTCTGTGAGGTAGGTGCTATTATCTTCATTTTACTGATGAGGAAACTGGGTCCTTAGCCTAGGTCACATAGCTAGTAAGTATCCAAGGCAGGATTTGAATTCTGATCATCCTGCCCCAAAAGATGGGCTATCATAATCAGAGAGGGAACTTTCAGAATTCAGGATCATGGAGGAAGCAATTCTGGAGAATTAGATATATAGGGTATGACTATCCCTATGAAGGGCTGAGGTGGAATGAGAATATTGTCCCGAATTGGGGAACTTGGTGAGCAGGCAGCCCTGAGTAGGGAGGAGACACCTCCATGTGTGGTAAAATCCCCAAAGACAGGCTTTGGGTTAGATTAGGTTAGACAGCAGGGAGAGTGACCTGGGAACCAGTATTTTATGGCAATAAGAGATCTGAATGGGAAAACCTATAGATAGATGGAGTGAGCTTCAAAATAATTATTACTTTGCCCCGCCGAAAGAGAATGAAGTTTGACCTGGGAAGGACAAAACAGCTATAGTCACTGGGGAGTTGTTGGCTGAGGGATATAGTTACGAGGGATATAGTTGGGTGAACCCTTAGTGGCCATTGCTGTTTTCGAGTTACTCAGGTGAGATCTTTGTGATTGTGTACTGAAAGACATTTCAAATGGGACTGCTGGACCATTATGCTGGGCATTTGAAAGAGGGTAGAGGATGGATGAGGCATGTCACGGCAGCTGGGCCTCCCAAGGGAGATGGTGATTTCTTTACGCTGGAGGTTATCAGAGGAGTTGGATGACTAGTATTTTGGTGGATTCCAAAGGGGTTTCCTTTTTGGATTTAGGTAGGACTAACGGGGTTCTAACTGGGCTCTTCTAATATGGAAATTCTAGGGTTCTAAGGAGATCTTGTGGAACGATGCCAGGATATAAGGAATAATCATTAATGGAGGGACGTGAGAACTTGGACACTGTGTTGATGGTGTTGGGAATTGGCCCAGCCAATCTGGACAGCATTGAAAGTACTCTACAAAAGTGACTTAGATGTCCATTCCCTTTGATGCAGAGACCCATTCCTAAGCATGTACTCTAAAGGAGACAAAGGAGAACAATTCTGTCCTACATAGACCGGAATATGTACAGACGCACTTTTTTTTGGTAGCAAAAGCTTGTTAAAATAAAATAGATACCCATCATTTAAGGAATGGCTCAACAGATTTAGTACCTGAAGGGAAGAGAATATTACTTCAATGTAAGAAACCATAAAGAATCCAGAAAACCTTGGGAAGGCTTCTTGTGATCTCAAGAAAAGTGACATAAGCAGCAGCAGGAACACTGTATACACCCTGGCTACAACTGTGTAAATGGAAGAACAATGATCTCAACCTAGGAGAAATTGAATGCTCAGTAATAATAATCATGAGCAAGTTCGTCCCTCAACAGTGCAGTAGAAAACGAATGGCTTCCCCTTCTGTGCAGAGGTTTAAGACTGTGGGCATGGCCCTTTGCATATTATGGCAGACTCAGTTATTCCGGTGATTAGTCTTGTTGAACTGCTTTCCCCCCATTTTATGCTTTGTTATATTGGCTTGGGATATATTGGGGAATTTACAATGATGCGAAGATGGGATTTTAAAAAATGGGATAGTAGAAAAAGGAGGGTCTGGAAGTTGTCATGAGATCAGTTCTTCCCCATCATCTTGTATTTTGGGTGGACACAGGGAATCTTGAGCATACCAGATGGTCCCCATTCTTTGAGAGATTTAAATGTTTTTCTTCTGAAATGTTTCACAACTCATGCTTATTTTCAGCCTTCCTTCACTGTATTTTAGAGCTAAGATATTGAAATTCTCAAGTGAACTTTTTTTTTGTTTTGTTTTTGGTTTTGGTTAGGCGATGGGGTTAAGTGACTTGCCCAGGGTCACACAGCTAGTAAGCGTTTTTATGTGTCTGAGGCCGGATTTGAACTCAGGTCCTCCTGAATCCAAGGCCGGTGCTCTATCCGCTGCGCCACCTAGCTGCCCCTCAAGTGAACTCTTACTTTACTGTGTTCCAAGAAGACTCTCAACCATTAATTCTTTCGACATCTCTTTTGATTGCCCCCTAATTATTTAGAATTCCCAAAGGCCAGTGAGAGAGACATGAGGGTTGGAGATGTGTTTATAGGTCTCCAGAATTTTTAAATCTAGATAAAAAGATGCAATATAGAGAGTCATCATAAACCACAAGTAACAGTGGTGATCCCTACATGCTTCTGACCAAAATTGTGGTCAAGATGGGAACTTCTTTGAGAAGTAGGAAAAAGATGCTTTTAATGAAATCTGGAGAGACTAGAGATGGCTCTGTAGAAGAAGACTGACCACTAGGAATGCCATTATGGGATCTGAATGGCTGAAAGGGAAGGGTGCCATTCCTGCTACTTCAGGAACTGTGATAAAGGTCATAGAGTTGAAAATATGCATGGTTTGGGGAGGATGGGACTGTGAGAAGACCTGCTGGAGAGAAAGTGAGGGTCCTCTGGGTGGGAATGTTGGGACGTAAGAGTGGGAAAGTACATCGTCTGGTATTTCCCCATAGCTTATGCCTTTCACCATTCCTTGGGCTCCCTTTTCTGTTTTCCCTCCTCCTACATAGATTCTCCTTATTCTTTGTACCTTCTTTCCAACTTCATACAGTCATCAAAGCCTTGCACTCTTTCTCTGTTCCCTTTTTCATTATATTATTGAGAAGTCATTCAATCTTAAGCTCTGCCCCTTTAAATATATTAAGCTTCAGCCCCTGCTCATATACACATTTTATGCTACGTTGAGTAAGGCACAGGAGCATGACACTTGTCCCTTCCAGAGGGCAGGAGAGGAAGCAGCTTAGAAACCACAGAGCAGACGTCTCTGGGGAGAGTGTGGAAAAGACAGACAGACCCATTGTTCTTTCTGTGTGTTCCTGAACCTTAGAAATGTGTCTTTGAATGAGGACTGAGAATCAGAGAGTTACAAGGAAACTCCGTAGTGATCCATGCTATTCTCCTACCGAATGCCAGAATCCACTTTATATCATTCCTACTTGGAACTCATCCAGACTCTGATTCAGTGTTTCCCTGGGTGATGCATGTACTCTAATGTGGGAAGCATTATTCCTCACAGAAAAGAAATCTTGGAGGAAAGTTAGGAATTAAAGTGTGAGTCTAGCCTCTGCTACTACTTATTACAAGACATTGGGGAAGCCACTCAATCACTGTGGTTCTTGGTTTGCTCATTCAAAAAACATAATAATTGGGCTATCTAGCTCTCAAAATTCCTGTGAAAATAGTGTAAATGGCTTTAATAATTTATAAGTTATTATACACACTTAAGGGCAGCTAGGTAGTGTAGTGGACAGAGCGAGGAAGACCTGAGTTCAAATCTGGCCTCAGACAGTAGCTGTGTGACCCTGGGCAAGTCACTTAACCCTGTTTGCCTCAGTTCCTCAATGTGTAAAATGATCTGGAGAAGGAAATGGCAAACTGCCCCAGGATTTCTGCCAAGAAAACCCCAATGGGGTCACGAAGACTCGGACCGAACAAGAAATGTACACTTACAGCAGCACACTTATTTATTCTTCCCTTACGAAGCTTTGCTGTTTTTTAGAAGATATAGAAGAGTTTAGTTCAAGCACATTGCTTGATACATAGCAAGTGCTAAATAAATGCTTCATTCATTCCCGGGGCAGTGGGTACCAGTACCGGGGATAATGACATGTTTTATTTCTTTCGGACCGGAAGACTAGGACCGAAACTCCCAAGCCTGGCATTCCTATGGATCGGTCATCCCACGAAAGACGCCCAAGGGAATGCACCTGTGTCTCCAACTCTGGAGGATCCTGTAAATGTGATGCCAGCTTAGAGAGTCTACAGAGCAATGAGAAGAAATTTTCTCAGCAAGTAAAAATCACTCAAAGGAACTCTTTGAATTCAGTGCGGGGCCATGAGTGTAATGCTTGTGGCAGAGACTTCAGTCTGGGGCCAGCCTCTTCTCCTCAACAGAGAGAACAAATGACAAAGAGTCTCCATCAATATGACGGACACAGAAAGTGCTTCAGACTAAATTCAGACCTCAGTAAGTGCAATGGAAACTGTTCAAAGAAGACATATTCTAGGTATGGTGAATGTGAGAAATTCTGCAGTTATAATTCTGACCTTACTGAATGTAATAGTATTCATATTGGGGAGAAGCCCTGCGAATGTAGGAACTCCATATATCAGAGTTCATCCATTACTTCAAATACAAAAGATCATTCTCAGAAGAAACTGAGTAAGTCTGATAAATGTGGAGGATACTTTTCCCAGAGCACACACATTATTGAACATCAGAAAATTAACACTGGTGAGAAACTCCATGCATATAATGAATTTGGAAAGGTTTTTGGTCAGAACATGTATCTTAATGAACATCAGGGAATTCACAGTGGAGAAAAACCTAATAAATGTGGGAAATCCTTTATCCAAGGCACTTATCTTATTGTACATCAGAGTACTCGTGATGGGAAAAAACCTTATGAATATAATGAAAGTCAAAATGTCTTCACCAAGAACATGAAATTTGCACATCAGAGTATTCATACTGGAGAGAAAGCTTATGAATGTGATGATTGGGGGAAGGCATTTAAATGTAGTTCATCTCTTACTTCCCATTACAAGAGCCATACTGCAGAGAGGCCTAATGCATGTAATGAATGTGGGAAAGCTTTCAGACATAGTTCATCCCTTATTTACCATAACAGAATTCATACTGGAGAGAAACCATATGAAATCAAAGAACATGGAAAGACCTTTCCCCAGAATATACAAATTACTGGACATCAGCGAATTCATACTGGAGGAAAACCTTATGAATGTAATGAATGTGGGAAGGCCTTTAGCAGGAGAACACAACTTAATAGACACCAGAGAATTCATACTGGAGACAAACTTTATAAATGTAATCAGTGTGGGAAGGCCTTCAAACATAGCTCATCTCTTATTTACCATAACAATTCATACTGGAGAGAGACCATATGGATGTAAGGAATGTGGGAAGTCTTTTCCCCAGAACATACAACTTACTGTACATCAAAGAATACATGCTGGAGAGAAACCTTATGTATGTAACAAATGTGGGAAGGCCTTTGTCAGGAGAACACAACTTAGTAGACATCAGAGAATTCATACTGGAGATAAACCTTATGCATGTAATCAGTGTGGGAAGACCTTCAAACATAGCTCATCTCTTATTTACCATAACAATTCATACTGGAGATAAACCTTATGCATGTAATCAGTGTGGGAAAGCGTTTTACCAGAAGACCCAGCTTATTAAACATCAACGAATTCATACTGGAGAGAAGCCATATGAATATCATGAATGTGGGAAATCTTTTCGCCAAAGGTCACATCTTACTTCTCATCAGAGAATTCATACTGGAGACAATCCTTATGAATATGAAGAAAGGAAGAATGATTTCAGTCATACACTTTACTGAAAATTTGAGATTTCAAACTAAAATCAAACTGTTGTTCAGTTGTTCCAGTCAAGTTCAACTCTTTGTGACCCCATTTAGGGCTTTCTTGTCAAAGAAAATCCCAGTGGTATGCCCTTTCCTTTTCCAAAAGTCAACTATAAATGAACCAAATCCTTCCCTACCTTTTCACAACGGCTCCCCAAAACTTTTTCATCTTCTCCTTTGCCCCAGTGCCCAGACTTATAGCAGATAATGTTGCTGGTTTTTTCAGTGGCTATCTGATAGAGACTTCCCAATTCCCATCTATTCCAAAATCTTATTCCTTCTTTGTCATGTTTCTTCAGACTATACACTGCAGGACTTGTAGTCTAGAACACTTAGATTCAGAGCCACTCTTGACATCTTCTAGCCAGTAATTGTGAGCTTAACCTCCTTTAAAAATTTTTTTTTATTCAGAACAAACCCCAAATAAAAAGAGCATTCACATATACAAAGTGAATCATATTAGGAAGATTGTGCATGAAACCATGACTATTATATACAGTTGGCTCTTCCTTTTAAATATAAGTTCACTGTTATTTTCAGAGTTGTCTTGCCAGCTGTGTTTCCTTCTGAACTCCTTTCTGTTAGTTTTTGTGCATTTAAATATATTTCAGTTCTCTCATTTGTTTTGGTTTTTTTTTTTAACAGTACTCTTTCTAGTCCTGTTTACCTAATCCCCCTTGTTTAAAAAAGAAAAAGGTGGGGAAGAGGGGAAAAAAGGAAAAACAAAACCTTTGTAACATGCATAGTCAAGCAACATAAATTCATACATTAGCCATGTCTGAAAAATGTCCTCATTCTATGCCTTGAGACCATCACCTCTCTATTAGGAGGGAGGTAGTATGTTTCATCATGGATTCTCTGTAATCATAATTGGTCATTTCAATGAGAAAATTCCTTAACTATTACAAAGTAGTTGTCCTTTATAATGTTATTATTGAATAAATTCTTTTGTTGCTTCTGCTCATAGCATTCTGCTTTAGTTCAAGTTTTTCAGGTTTCTATATCTTCTTTGCTATTTGTTACTGGGTTGTAGTATTTCATTACATTCATATGCCGTAATTGGTTAAGCCACCCTCAGTTTCAAGTTTTGTGTCCAAGCCAGTGGAGTTGCTATAAGTGTTTTTGTACATATAGTTCTCTTTCTTTGATATAGTATATATTGGGTATAGACCTAGTAGTATAGACCTGAGGTTAAAGGTATACAGAGGTTTGTGACTTATCGGGTATAGTTCTAAATTCGAAGCATTTTGTCACATGGCTGTTGCTACCTTGAATTTCTAACTTTTTGAGAACTACCTGTTCATGTCTTTGACCATTTATCTATTCAGCGAAATGGCTTTTATGCATTTTTTTTCACATTAGTTATGTTGTAAAGAAGAATTAGAGCCAATAGGAGAGACCACAAGAAAGAAGAAACAAAACAAAACAGAAGAAAAAAAAAGAGCAAATAGTATGCTTTGATCTGCATTCAAACTCCATAGTTCTTTCTCTGAATATGGATAGCATCTTCCATCATGAGACTTTGGGAGATGTCTTAGATCTTTGCATTGCTGAGAAGGGCTAAGTCTGTCAAAGTTAGTCATCACACAATGTGGCTGTTATTGTGCACAACATTCTCCTGGTTCTGCTCACTTCTCTCAGCATCAGTCCATACAAGTCTTTCCAGGTTTTTCTGAAGTCCACTTGCTCATCATTTCTTACAGCATAATAGTATTCAATTACATTCATATACCAGAACTTTTTCAGCCATTCCCCAATTGATGGGCATCCCCTCAATTTCCAGTTCTTTGCTACCACAGAAAGAGATGCTGTATTTTTGTACATGTGGGTCCTTTTCCCATTTTTATGATCTCTTTGGGATACAGCCCTAGAAGTGCTATTGCTGGGTCAAAGAGTGTGCCCATTTTTATTGGGCATAGTTCCAACAATGCATTAATGTTCCAATTTTCCCTCATCTTCTCCAACATTTATCATTTTCCTATTTTGTCACGTTAGCCAATCTGATAGATGTGATGTGGTACCTCAGAGTTGTTTAGATTTGCATTTCTTGAATCAATAGTGATTTTGAGCATTTTTTCATATGACTATAGATAGCTTTAATTTCTTCATTTTGAGAACCTATTCATATCCTTTGACCATTTATCAATTGGGGAATGACTTGCATTCTTATAAATTTGACTCAGTTCTCTATATATTTTAGAAATGAGGCCCTTTTCAGAGACACTGGTTATAAAAATTCTTTCCCAATTTTCTTCTTTCCTCCTAATCTTGGTTGCATTGGCTTTGTTTGTGCAAAAACCTTTCAATTTAATGTAATCAAAATTATCCATTTTGCATTTCATAAAATTCTCTATCTCTTGTTTGGTCATAAATTCTTCCATTCTCCACAAATCTAACAGCTGAAGTATTCCTTGCTCTCCCAGTTTGCTTATAGTATCAGCCTTTATTCTAAATCGTATACCCATTTTGACTTTATTTTGGTATATGGTGTAAGATTTTGGTCTATGCCTAGTTTCTGCCATACCCTTTTCCAGTTTTCCCAGCAGTTTTTGTCAACTAGTGAGTTCTTATCCCAGAAGCTGGGGTTTTGGGGTTTATAAACAGTAGATTACTATAGTCACTGACTACTGTGTCTTGTGTGTCTAACTTATTCCACTGATCCACCACTCTATTTCTTAAAGTCAGTACCAAGTAGTTTTGATGATTGCTGCTTTATAATACAATTTAAGATCTGGTATGGCTAGGAACTTTTATGTATTTTAATCAGGTCCTAATATATCCTCAATAACACACCTTTATCAGAGAAACTTGCTACAAAGAATGTTTCCCTCTTAACTTCTATTTCTAATCTAATTTAATTAACTTCTCATTTTAAATTTGATTCTAATTAACTTCTAATCCCTTCTAAAATGTGAAAACATTTCAATTTTATATAGCTGTCCATTTTATCATCTGTAATCCTCTGCCCCTTGTTTAATTATTATTTGTCATAGTATAGTTATAAGACGGTATCTCCTCTGCCCTTCTAAGTTGTTTATGATGTGGCTTTCTACAGTATATTTAAGTCATATATCCATTTGGATCTTATTTTGGTATACAGTGGGAGACCTAGCCAGCAAAACTGAGTATAATCTTTCAGGGGGAAAAATGAGTATTCAATGAAATAGAGGACTTTGGAGCATTCTTGATGAAAAGATCAGAGCTGAATAGAAAATCTGACTTTCCAATACAAGACTCAAGAGAAGCATAAAAAGATGTATGATTCCATCTGTGTGGAGCTCATCACTGGTATAGAAACTCCACTGACACATATTGGCAACTCAAACTGCATATAAATTATAATTTTAGAGAGTGTCCTGGGGCAATGAAAAGTTAAGTTATTTCCCACAGCCACTGAGCCCTATCAGAGGCAGGACCTGAATCTAAGACTCCCTGCCTCTGAGCCTAAATGCTTCCCTTATGCCAGGCTACTTCTCAATTGCCACAGATCACATTCAAATTATCAGTTACTGGAAGAGTACTAGTCACACAGAAGTGGGCATTCAATGGGTTGCAGTGTTCATCATTAGGGACACACCTACATTGATGAGACCATTGCCAAATAAAATACTGAAGTATCTACAATAAACTGTATTCATTGTGGATAAGGGAAATAAAGTATCTTGGTTAACAGACAGTTACCATAAACACGCTAAGTATGTATTACCAATTTTCAAGGAACTGAAATATGAGAAACTTCATTTAACACAAAACACTAAATAGAACACAGTTTAATCTTTCTGTGATGATTCAGAGAGTGTTTCAGGATCTTACAATGACTTGGGGATCATTAATATAAATGCCAGCTATCATTGTATGCATCATACCAGTGTAAAATTGTATTTTATATGCAAAAGTAACAGTTGAGTGACTTGGTAGAATTATATGTTAGTGAACTTTTTATCTTACTATTCGTATGAATGTGTTGTCATTTTTCATCTCGTTTCTCCAGTAAGTACAATAAGTTTGGCCATTCTTGAAATTCAATGCAACATTTTGTGTAACAAATGTTATCACAGAGATCTTATATTGACGTGTGGGGAAGTCCAATTTAGCACCCATTTCCCTAATGTCCATGCACTAAAATATCTTTTTATATTCCTTGAGTAGTCTCTGCGTGGCCCCGTTCCTGGATTTCTGCAGTCACATAATTCTGTTTCATTTTAGAAATTAGGCTTAAAAGATCACATGAAAGCATTTGTGAATACCATTAGTATAACACTGAAAGACAAAAGTTGCCCTGAAGATCCCGCACCCAAAAGCGGGGGTTGAATAAAAACACTATTGTATTTAGTTAATAGTTATAATTATCAGTCACTTTCATTCAATTACAGTAGTTTCAGAATCCAACTTCAAAAATTATCTAGTCTGTAGGAAAATAATTGAAATATTATTAAAATCTACCTAAATTTCGAGGTCACAAAGTTGGCAAATATCTGTGATACGATTTTAAACTCAAGTCTTACTAATTTGATTTCAAGTCTTTAACAAAGTCAGTTGTAATTCTTTTTTACACAGTGGATTATCTTCTGCAAATCTTCGTATATTTATAGTTTCAATCCACATCTTGGTTAAATTTCTTTTTCTTGGTGAGGCAATGGGTTTAGTGACATACCCAGGGTCACACAGCTAATAAGTGGCAAGGTCTGAGGTCACATTTGAACTCAGGTCCTCCTGACTCTAGGGGCTGGCGCTCTATGCACTGTGCTACACACACACGCGCGCAAACACACACACACACACACACACACACACACACCCCTCCCCCTCCCAATCAATGCTAACTTATTAAGTGCCTGCCACGTACCAAGCAAGATACTGAAGCTACAAAGACAAAAGTGAAACGCCTGCAGCCTTCAGGAGATGACATTAAGTAAGGAAAGATAACATGGATGAGTAGATGTAGCTGTGTTTATTGAATACTGTGGTATTAGAGAGGTTTGCTTCTGCGTGTTGGGCAGCTCATCTGTCACACTCGTCGATATCCCTGTTTTACCAGTGCCATGCTGCTCGAGTAATTCCTGATTTGCACGGTAGTTTGAAATCTGGCACTGCTAGATGCTCTTTGTTCCCGTTTCTTTACTTCTCTTTAGATTCCTGACCCCCCCCTTTTCTAAAATTCCATATATGTATTTCATTGTTATGTTTTCTAGTTCTATAAAGAACTCCTTTGGCAGTTTGATTGATATGGCACTGAATAATTAAGTTTATTTAGTTGCTATTTTTACTTATATTGACTCTGCCTACCCATGAGTAATCAATATTTTTCCAATTATTTAAATCTTTTTTTCTACAAATAGTTTATACATGCTTCAGTAATTTTAAATAGAATATCTTATCTCTTTTGGATTTTATTGGTATTATGCAAAAATGTCGCCAATTGCTGTGGATTTATTTTATATGCTGAAATTTTGCTGAAGTTATTATTTCAATAATATACCATCTTATCATCTCTGTTATTAATTTATTTTGATTGCCTTACTGTTAGAGAATCATTTTCTATGTCAAACAGAATCATGACAATGATCACCCTTGTTTTACCCTTGAATTTACTGAAAAGGATTCTACTTATTTCCATTACTGGAGTGGCTCTCGGTTACAGAAGCAGAGGATTCTGCTATAACACGACACATATTTCCCCCCAAACCACCAAGTCATGCAAAATCTTGCAATACAAACCAGTTTATGGGAGAAATGGAATTAAGGGCAAGTTACTCAAAAACTTCATCAGTGACATGTATAAAAAAAGATAGCGACCTGATAAACACAGAAAGTAGTGCTGTTTAACACATGGTAAATGGTCAAGACATACATAAATGCTACATCAAACAGCAGCAAAGTCCACCCCTTCTGGCTGCTGGTCAGCCTACGCTTCAGTCTGCAGCAGCACGGTGGGCAGGCCGTGCCTCTGGGTCTCTGGGCCCAGTGGAAGGGGCTGCAAGGGGGTGGGGGCGGCGGTGGGAAGAAGCAGTCCTCCTCCACTTAGAGCTCCCACTGCTGCAGAAGACACACAGTATGGTCCTTCACTTTGAGAAATATCTGAAGTGTGCTTCTGGATGTGGGCAGCAGAAGGGTTGCCAGATTATGTTATTATAAGGGGGAACGATTTTCTGCATTCTTGCTGTTTCTCATGGGAAAAATAACTCAGAAGCAAACTCAAATTTGAGTTCTTTGGTTTTTGAAACTTTATAGTGAACTGCATGTATGTATGTATACATATCCACACGTGCATATAAACTATATACAGACATAGGTATGTTTACATATATGCATATGTATACATTATCATTTTAATGGAAAAGTCCATTTTTAAACAGAAATCGGTGTGATAGTTTATTAAAAGTTTTTCTGTTTCTGTTGATATAATCATATGATTTTGTTCATATAAGTTTATAATTTTCTTAATATTAAACCAACACAGCCTTCCCGGTATAAATCCATCCTGGTTATAGTGTGTAATATTTGTGAAATGTTGTTTACGTCTCTTTGTCAATAATTCATATTTTTTGTTTTAAAGTTATTCATATTAATAGTTTAGATGAATTATTAAATACATATTTTAAAAGCTGCTATAAATATTTTGGCACATCTGGGTTCTTTTCTCTCTTTGGGATAAAGATCTAGTAGTGGTATTTCTGAGTTAAAAGGTATGTATAGCTTTTGGGGCACAGTTTCAAACTGCTTTCTAGAATGGCTTCGCTGTGCGTTAAAGTATCTGCTTTCCCACAAAGCCTCCAGCATTTGTCGTTTTCCTTTTTGTTGACTTTTCCAATTTGATGGTGATGAGGTAGAACCTCAGCAGATGAGACAGGACCTCAGTGTTGCTTTAGTTTGCAGTTCCCTAATTATTAGTGATTTTCAGCATTTCTTCGTATGTTGGATTTGTTCCACAGAAAACTTTCTGTTCATCTCTTTCGATTTATGAATTTATCAACTGGGGAATGGGTCTTGTTCTTCTAAATTTAAATGATTCTTACACATCTTAGAGATGAGATCTTTATGAGAAGCCTGCTACAAGCTTTTCCCCATTTATCTGCTTCTATCCTAATTTTCACCGCATTGGTTTTATTTGCGCGAAATCCTCCGAATTCCATGCAGTCCAAAGGGTCTGCTCTGCGCCGCCAGGCCCTCCATCGATGTCCATCGATGTCCTCTGGCCGGGGACGCCTCCACTCCCAGGCCCGAGAGGTGATTTCTTGCCCAGATCTTCGGGTCCGGCCAGCGGCGGGCTCTGGATTCCCCCGCCCCCCCCCAACAGCCTCCCACATCTGAAGGGGGCGGAGCGGAGGGAGGGGCGGAGCGGAGGGAGGGGCGGAGCGGA
>NW_020953118.1:0-7796 GCF_900497805.2 Vombatus ursinus | reverse complement strand
GAGGGAGGGGCGGAGCGGAGGGAGGGGCGGAGCGGAGGGAGGGGCGGGGCGGCTCGCCCCGGGCTCCGGCAGGTCTACACTGCACAGCACCGGGCAGGAGCTGCTGCTGTCGGCCCGGGCTTCTCCTGCCCTCCCTGGGGGGCTTCGTGGCAGAGACGCTGCTCCGGCTCCCCTGACAGATGGGGACGCCGCGGCACACGGGGCTGAGCGACGCGCCCGGGGTCACGCCCCCAGCCAGGCTCTGGGGTCGGATTCGAACTCAGGCCCGGCTGCACCGCCGCTCCCCTTCTGCTCCTCCAATGAGGAAACGCCCCTTCCCTGAGGCCTTCGCGGCCAAGCTTCCCCCACGTGCTCCAGAGTGTGCCTGGGTCCCCCCGCTCGGCCCCGGGCCCTTCCCTTGTCACGCCTCGGCCGGCGAGAGGCGCGGCGGCGGCGCGTGCGCTCTGGGGCCCCGAGCAGCTGGGGCAGTCACATGCGCTCCGCGCCTGCGGCGCATGCGCAGATACTTGCCTGCGCCTTTTTCGCTCCCTCCCTCCTTTGCTACGCCACTTCCTCCCGGTGGCCTGACGTCACTTCCGGGTGTTCTGCCGTCTGCCTTGTCGGGTTCACCATCTCCGCGCCGCTGCGTCCTCCTCCTCAGCCGCCGCCGCCGCCGCCGCCGCCGCCGGAGCCCTTCCTCCTGGGCCCGGTGAGTGGGAGTCTCAGGCTGGGCCCAGAGGGGGCCCGAGCCTGCCCGAGGCGCGGATTTGGAGTCTTTGGGGAGGGTCCCTCCCATCGCCCGCCGGCCTTGGGTCCAGTTCGGGGCGGGGCTTGTCCTGGGAGCCAATCAGCGACGTGGGACCGGGGAGGGCTTCGCTGCCTGTGCCGCTCCCAGCGTGGGTCCCTCCCTGTGTTACCTCCTGCAGGAAGGCCTCCCTGATTGGAAGTGATCTTGAATTTAGCCCGGAGCCCCTGGAGGCGGGTGCTGGGGATCCACCCGTCCTCCCGCCTCGCTCGCCGGGTGCCTCAGGCCCGCTGTGGGGCGCCTTCCCTTCGGACGCAGCGAGGCTCTCGGGCCCAGCCGGCCCGGCAGTCCGAGGAGGCCCCGGGCAGCCCACGAGGACTCCGGCCCCCCGCTGTGCCGGGCCGAGGCCGGGCGTGACCCTCCGTCGGGGGGCGCTCAGGCTGGACCGGCCCCAGCCGGGAGCATTGGGGGTACCGAGGCAAGGCGCTGGGGCGCCCCTGCGGGGTGAGCTGCGGCGGAGGCCCGCCCGGACTTGGGGGGGGTCCCGGTACCCCTGCGCTGTGGGAGGGCTTGGGGCCGGGGGTGCTGAGGACCTTCCCTGGAAGGGGCCGGTTGGCAGCGGACAGAAGGGAGTGTTCTATAGGGGACGAGAGATCAAGTCTGTGGTCCACTGAAGCCCCCGGATCTTTTTCGGAACACCTTCTCTCTAACCTGCTCAGTCGTTTCAGCCTTGCGTGACTCTTCATGACCCCTTTGGGGTTTTCTTGGCCAAGATACTGGCGTGGTTGGCCATCTCCTTCTCATGAGAAAACCGAGGCGGACAGGGTGAAGTGACTAGCCCAGGGCCACACGGCTCGTGTGTGTCTGGGGCCAGATTTGAACTGGGGAAGATGAGTCTTCCTGACTAGTCCTGGCACGCTAGCCACTGGGCCCCTGGCAGCCTCTCTGGCTCGCTGGCCCTCTCCAATTCCGTAATTGAGGTTTACCTTTTTGTGCCCGGGTGTAAGATTTTCACCTTTGTCTCTGACTTGGGCTCCAAAATGACCGTCAGAGGCTCTTTGGGCATCGGGTTGAATCTCCAAGATGAAATTCAGTAGAGTTAAGTGCAAAGGCTTGCACCTGAGTAAAAATAATGTTAAGTAAACCCACCGGTTTTGTGTCATCTGCAGATCGGGTAAGAATACGGTCCCTGATGTAAATGTTCAACTGCGGCTCCCTGCAGATCCCTGGGCCCTCCCCTCCAGACCTCCTACCGCTTGACATTGACCGGCTCACAACCTTCAACCAGTTCTGAAGCAGTCCGACTGTATTATTGTCTGTTCTGTATTTACATTTTTTCCCTGAGAATAATCTTTATAATAATTTCTGCTAAAATCATGGTAAACTACGTCCACAGCATTTTCCTCATCTACGACTTTAGTCATCCTGTTAAAAAAAGAAATGAGGGTGGTGTTGCATGACCTGGTCTTGGTGAACACAGATGAGCCTTTTGCAGTCACCTCTTTTCTTTCTAGATGTTCAACAACCATCTCTTTAACGCTTTCCCCCAGAAACTGAAGTCAAGTTCGTTGTTCTATAGATTACAGATTTTATTCCCTTCCTTTTCTTATAAACTGGGACATTCGCCGTTGTCCAACTTTGTGGTCCCTACCTGTTTTTCATGGTCTCTCAGATATCACTGACGGTGCTTGAACAGTCATATCTACTCCTGGATACTTACCTCTCTCTGGATTTTTCTCACAGTGCTTTTTTTTTTTTTTTTTTTTTGCTTTTAAAGAAAAGTAAATTTTTGTTATTTCTCTCTCTCTTTTTTTTAAAGCACCAAAATTTTTCTCGGTATCCTTCCTTGAGAACCATCATCTATAAGAAACGTTTTTGAAGAGGAAACAAAAAAATCAGCAAAACCGATTAGAACATTAAATAGATCTTCCCATATATTTGATGTACCGCAGCTCTGGACCTCCCTGTTTTGCGAAGGAGTGGGAAGAGGTGGTGTCTGATAGCTGTTTTTCGAGGCCGGGTTTATTCTTTATGATAATACCCCATTCACTTTTGATTCTGTTAGTGCGTCTTTGCAATTTGCATCGTGGTCGTCGTTCCCTATATTATTTTCTTGGTTCTGCTTCACGCTACATCTGATTGTGTAAATCTTTCCTTGCTTTGTTAATTAGATTTGTCATTTCTTATAGTACGATAATATCCCCTTACAATCATATAGCATAATTTTTTAAAAACCATTCCCAAGTCAGTGGGCATCTAATTAGTTTCCAGTTCTTTTCTATCAAACTTTTTGCTGCGGTAAATATTTTGTTGTGCATGGTCACTTTCTTCTTACCAATAACCTCTTTGAGGCATGGACTTCTGGGTCAAAGCATAAAATGATGTTTTAGTCACTTTATCTGCAGAATTCCAAGTTGCTGTGGCAGGTGAAAGATGAAATGATTGAGGAAACAAAGGTTTGAGCTTCCATGCATATCAGTTTGTTAAGCAATGCATAACAGATCAGGCCTGGCCTCCTCAACTTTGGCATTGGTTCCTGACCAGAGGGGGAGATGGATTTTTATACATGAAAAATAACTAATCAAATAAGACCAGTTAGTTAAAGGAAAACAACCAGGAAACGAAACTAGCTTATCTGATTTCTAAGTGGAGGAAAGATTAGGGACTTTGCTGGCTGGGAGGGGAAGAGTGAAATGGTAAAATTCCTTGAAATCAGAAGATGTGTCTCACTTCCCCCAAGTGTCTGTATTCAGTCAAAGGAACATGTAAACAAAAATTGATTGACCATTATGGGGCTGGTTTTCAGATAAGACGTATGTATGGGTTGCTTGAGATGTATAATTGTGAGAAAACTCCTTGCATTAATCTTTGGATCTGACTGGTCAGCATAACCTAGGGCCTTACTTAAGGGTCTCTAAGCTGCAGGTAGAAGTGGTTCAGCTTCCCAGATATGTGTGGCAGGTTCAAACAGTGTTGTAAGGTTTTCTTACAATTCCCACAACTAGATAAATGCCTTTTATTTCTTCATTCATTCATTCATTTATCTATTTTTTTTTTATTTATTTTTAGGCAGTTGGGGTTAGGTGACTTGCCCAGGGTCACACATCTAGTAAGTGTCAAGTGTTTGGTCTGAGGCCAGATTTGGACTCGGGTCCTCCTGACTCCAGGGCCGGTTCTCTATCCACTGCACCACCTAGCTGCCCCTAAACTTTTACAAGACAAAAATTGGACTAGACTCCTTATTGAATAGAAAGGGAACCAAGCTAGATCCTGAATTGAGTCACGAGGTGGAGGCAGTGTGGTTCACTCATTTTCCAATGCTGCTTGCTGTTTTAATCCCTTCATTGCTTTCCACAATGGTTATATTGATTCACAGCTCCACCAGCAATGTACTAGTGTGCTTATATTCCCACATCCCCTCCAACATTGACTTTTCCCATATTTTGTCATTGTTATCTGTTCTCCTACTTGCCTGATCACTTCTTAGCAGTTTCTTTACTGGGTCATCATCCATCTTTGGTTCCCTCACTGAGGGCGTTGTTCTGGGAATCCGTCTGTTGCCTGGTGTATCACTTGGTGGCTTCATCAGCCCCCTTGGGTTTGATAACTACCATCTCCGTGCAGATGAGTCCCACACCTAATTAGCCCCCCTAGTCTTTCTTCTGAGACAGAGTATTGCATCGCCAGCTGCCAGCTGGGGCTTTTCCACTGCATATTCTCTGGGCATCTCAATGTAACATGACTAAAACAACTCACTCTTGTTATCCCCAAACGCTCCCCTTTCAAAATGTGTCCTTTTTCGAGGGCACCGTCTTCCACGTATCCATTGAAGTTTGCGGCTTCAGAGCCATCTTCTTCCCCGACCCCACACAGCTAATCAGCTGCTCATCGGGACTGCTTCTGCCTGCCTCAGCCCTCGCTTCTGGCCCCGTCGCATCACACCCGGACTAGGACAGTAACTCCGTCTGCTCCCTCCAAACCAGAGCCTACACAGTGCTGTGTGCAAGTCAGGTGACTGAGGCCCAGGGGTGTAAGCTCCTCGATGTGGCCTTCACAGCCCTTGCCCAGCCGGCACCTAACCGCATCGCTAGGAATGTGGTACATTCTTCCTCTTCCTGCTTCCTCACACATGACACGACCTCTGCCTTTCCTGGGCCTGGAATACCCCAGGAATATGTGTTTACCTCCACTCTGAGGATCCCAGCTGCAGCGTGAGGCCTTTCCTAATGCCATCCACCATTAGTGATGTCCGCCCTGAAATTGCCTTACATTTGTTTATTTAGTCCGTACTTGTTTTCTGTGTATGTGTGGAGGTTTTCTGGCAGTGTGTACGGTCCTTGAGGGCAGGGCCTATTCCATTTGTGTCTTTGCGGGTCCCAATGCTTAGCACGGAGTGGGAGCTTAATAAATGCTTATAGACTCCTGGAGTCTCATTGTTCCCTTTATCTCCACAGCTCTGCCTATAAGAACTGCCCTTTCCCAAAAGCAGGAAGGACCAAGGAGGAAGACGAGGAGAAAGAAGAAATGGTTCCTGTGTGCCTGACAGCTGGGGCTCTGGGGGTGAGTCTTCCTCATGTACAGTGGCCTGGGCCTGAGAGTGTGAACATGTCTTTCCCGTGGCCTGGAGCTTGAGAAATTGGAGCCATCCAAGGTTTAGAGAGAGAAGGCAGGGTAGAGATCATGGGGTCCAGCTCCCCCATTTTACAGAAGAGGAGCCTGAGGCCCTGAGTGGGGCAGAGACTTTTCACACAGCTGGGAAACTGGCCAGGTTAAGAGGACCAGAAGGAGGCTGGCTGGGAGGACGACGTGCCCAACAGTGAGTGTGTCCAGTAAGGGACTGAGCCTTTCTAGAAGTGTGGCAGCTGGCACTTCCCCATTCCTCTGCAGCTCCCACCGCACTTACCCGAGACTTGGGCACAGGCTGGAAACGGTCAAGCCCAAGATTCTGGGATTCTGAGCAGAGCAACCAGTATTGACTTCTAGGTGATTCCTTTCAGTCCAAGGTGAACTGCCAGGTATTTGTCAATCTCGCACTTTCCTGGAGAGTTTTAAGTTCTCCCCCAGTGAGTGAGTTTACCAGAGATGGGGAACCTTTGGCCTTGAGATCACATGTGGCCCTGTAGGTCCTCAAGTGCGGCCGAATTCAAACTTCACAGAACAATCCCCTTAAAGGATTTGTTTTATAAAACTTGGACTCAGTCAAAAGGCTGTACCGGAGGATCTAGAAGGCCACATGTGGCCTCAAGGCCACAGGTTCCCCACCCCTGGTTAGACTTTCAGCGCTTTCTCCATTGAGACAATGTGAATCTTAGCTGATATTTGTGATAATTTGTTAAGGACTTTCAACTGATTTTCCCTTTTCAACAAGGGAGATATGTAGCATCTTGAGAAGTTCTCAGATTTTTCCCCCTGTGTATAACTCTTTTCTGCTTGGGGGTACTAAGGGATTGGACCAGAGGTACTGGCTGGGCTGGGCAGCCAGCATCAGAGTTGGCCCTTAATAAAAAAAAAGGTCAGATTATGGAGCAGAGGATGGGATGTCAGGAAAAGCCCTAGATGGAAACCAAACCCCAGGGTTAAGCAAGGTCGTGGCAGGGGAGGGGGTGGGATGGGAAGTGGGGATACATTCCTGAGTGTAATATGGCTTGTGGCCAGGGAATTGGACGTGGAATTGGGAGGTGGCCATAAGTCCCCAAGGACCGTCCTCAGACCCTGTTGCTAGAGATCCAATGTGAAGAGAATTCTTAAAAACTGTCACCATGTTGGGTGTCCTGCACTGGTTTTGGCCGACTTAGGGGAGGATATGGGCGAGAATCACCTAGGCTGGGCAGCCAGGGATGGGTGGTGATCTGCATGGCTTAAAGGAATGCCCACCTTGGTTAGCTCACAGAGCATTTGGAGCACGTTGAGGATTATTGTGTTTTGGGGGTTTTTTTTAGGCAATTGGGGTTAAGTGACTTGCCCAGGGTCACACAGCTGGTAAGTGTCAAGTGTTTGGTCTGAGGCTGGATTTGAACTCAGGTCCTCCTGACTTCAGGGCTGGTGCTCTATCCACTGCACCACCTAGCTGCCCTGAGCATTGTTGTTTGGTTCCATGATTGAGAAATGAGTATTAACTGAGGCACCCAGGAGGTATGAGGTATGCCCCTGACAGTTTCTGCCAGGTGAATAGGAGGGATGGTCCCTGAGGAAGCCCAAATGTATGTGGTGTTTCAGGAATCGGTAACATTCAAGGATGTGGCTGTGGACTTCTCCTGGGAGGAATGGGGGCACCTGGAACCTTTTCAGAAGGAGCTTTACCGGGAGGTGATGCTGGAGAACTACAGGAACCTGGTCTGCCTGGGTAAGGATGGCTCCCCCTGGGACCCAGAACCTCGTCCCTGGAGGGGCTTTGCTTCCTTCATCATTGCTATGGAGTATTATCAGGGTTGAGCAGTTGTTGTTTGGCACGCCTAGTGTGGCATACCCAGTATGGCATACCCAGGACAGATAAGTGAAGACATGAAAAGTCTCCATCTTCTTGCCAGGGATTGGGTCCAGTAAGCTGATTTTCTTTCCCAGCCCAAACTCACTCTGTGAACTCTTCCCACTTTGCTCTTAGGAGAGATCAGTCCCCAGGGAGCTTTTGTAGAGGCCTCTGGATGTTGGTATCATGGCCACAGTTTCCCGAGTAAAGTGGGTTAGGTGAGTGTTGTGAGTAGGCTCTGACTGCAGCACTTTCCTGTTTCCAATGAGCAGGGCTTGCCGTGTCCAAACCCGATGTGATCTCCCAGTTGGAACAAGGGGCAGCACCTTGGATACCAGAGGGAGAAGGCCCAAGGTGCAGGTGTGCAGGTGAGTGAGGGGCACCAGCAGGCGAGTCTTGGCCAGTGATAGCACAGCTGGTCATCGAGGGGAAGGAAGCACTTCAGATATCTGTCCTGATGGCTTTCCTCCAAGCTGCCCAGGTCTGGAGTTGTCTGGCGTGACCCTCTTTATAGAGCCTTTTCACCTCCCAAAACGCCCTGAGTGATGGCTGTCCTTGACTCAGGGACTGGCTCTTTCTCTTCCATTTTTGGGGGTTCCTTCCTCA
>NW_020953117.1:0-16119 GCF_900497805.2 Vombatus ursinus | reverse complement strand
TCCTTCTCTCCTCTGCCTTCTCAAAGGTCTATTTTGCTTATAACCACTGCCTTCCTTAATCTGACCTTCATCTTTCAGCCTCTACCCTCTTTCTCTATCCCTTTCTCCTATTATTCCCTATTGGATAAGATAGATTTCTATATACAACTGAGTATATATTCTTCCCTCCTTGAACCAAATCTGATGAGAGTGATGTTGAAGTATAGCCTACTAACTCCTCTCTCATTTCAGGTAGTCCAGTAACTCTTAAATTATCTCTCTTCTATCTATTTTTCAGAGCAATTGTTTTTTTTTTTCTGATGAAATTTTTCCTATTTTTTCATTCTTTTAATTTTGTTTTATTGCAGGAAGTAAGCCTTCCTCTATTGAAACAGGTTGTGGATGGAAGGGCCAGTGTTGGGAAGTCACACCTGGCCATCACTTTCTAGAGCCTTACATCTGACAGTACTGTAAGTTATGGAGACTATTGAGTTTATGGCAAGGGATGTAATGGGGAGGAAGAATGGAAATGGTTCACTGGTAGTAATTGTTCATTTGTATTAACTGTATATGAGCTGGTGCCCAGCAGGATGCCATGCACCAACCTCCCTTCCAGTGCTCCCATGTCCCAGCCCTGCTGGGGGGAACTTTGAGTCCCTGCTCCATTCTGACCTCAAGACTCCCAACTCTGCAGGGCAGCCTCTCTGCTGTGTTCTAGGGAGTCCTGGGCCTTGTCCTTTGCCCTGGCACTGACACTCTTAATGGCTCAGGCCTTTCTATACATTCTGCAGGTGACTCTTCCTGTGGTCATTGTTGTCCCAAATTACAGTGAGAGCTCTCTGAGAGCACTGAGTCTCTTTATCTGTTTGTGATGGAAGGTTTTAGCATGGTTCCTGACAAATAGTAAGCACTTAACCTGTACTTTTCATTCATTCATTCATTTACTTTTCAAAAAAAAATTATTTGTGTTTTGAACCTTGTCAGCCTGTGTGCTTGTCAAGAAAGCTGACAATGCTGCTCGAGGTGGGAGTGGATTGTGAAATGCTGAAGTTCATATATTATCTGGAGGTGTGCCTTTGGGCAGAGAGTGAATTGGTCAAAGACATAAAAATTCTTTGACAGTATCTTCATCCTTCATTACAAGAGGGAGTCATTGAACAAGAGTCATTCTCCTATGTCCTCTTTTGGTGACAGGGTAAACCCATTAGAGACTCAAACTTCCAGAAGAAACTGGGACTAAGTCCTCAGCTGCATGGCAGATCAATAGAGTGAGGTCTCCTAAAAGATATAGTTCTGGGTGACCTAGACAATGTGTGTAGCTCTTCCAATGCGAGTGTCTGTGTGAATGTGTGTATGTGTTTGTGAGTATATGGGAAGGTGTGTGTGAGAATGGGTAACTTGTTACTACAGAGAGAACAGTAGGGAAGTGGGAGAGATGAATTCAGTAGACAGTTCCCTCCTTTTCTTTCTCTCTCCTACCATACTTTTATCCTTGTGCCTCAGAACCTCAACATATTTTTCTAGTTTTTCTGAGAGCAGTGGCTGTTTCCTTTTTATCTTTGGATTCCTAGCACCCAGAGCACAGTATGGCATGTTGTAGGCTTTTAATAAATGTTTTTGACCAATTTAGTGTCATTGAAAATTATGTAACAGTCTTTTGCTTCCCCCTACTGGTCGAAGAAAAAAAAGAACATTGACAAATATGATATCCTAGTCTTTCATGACATCTATTGGTTACTCTCGACATTGCAGAATTAGACAGACTGCATTTTAAAGAAAGTTTTAGTCCAGAGAGGAATATATTATACAATAGAGATTCTGTCCTGTGGCTAATGTAGATATTACACTTTTAGTCTGTCATCACGTGTCCAAGTCTGCAACTCATTTTAATACATATTCTTATCGAATTTTAGCCAGTGTTATAGCTTATTCCTGGTTAAGCTGGCAGAATGGAAGTAAAAAATCCTAAATTTATAAAATATAAAGAGTACTGAATTCTTTCAGGGTCAATATGAATTAAGACCAAATCATCAGCATCAAAATTATATATTAAACTTCACATCATGTCAAAAATCATCTTATACAGGATAAGCCTTCATAGAAGTGGTGACAGCACTGAGCTAATTTTCCTCTCTATTGTGCTTAGGTGGATAAATGTTACCCAACCAAAAATTGTGAGGACATAAATGCAAAAAAAGACTGATCTTTGTTTTGAAAGAAATTTATGACAGAAATATCAAGTTTGATAGAGACTTTACCAGTGTGAAATCAGGTATTCAAGTAAATATTTGTCCACTTGCCCAGGGTTTCTTGTTGTTCAGTCACTGAGTGATGCCTGTCTTAAGATGATGCGATGGACTTTTATCCATGGAGTTTTCTTAGCAAAGATACTGGAGTGTTTTGCTATTTCCTTCTCCAAATTGTTCCCGGTTTGACAATGAGGAATTGAGGCAAATAAGTGTTAAGGGACTTGCCCAGAGTCATATAGTTAGTAGGAAGGCCAGACTTGAACCCAGGTCTTCCTGGCTCCATGTCCGGTGTGCTATCCGATGCACCACCTAACTGCCCTGTCCAGGCCAAGAAAAAAAAAAAAAAAACGACAAAAGCAATAACCCCGGAAGTATGCAAAATCAGATAGTGAGGTTATAGCTGTCGTCATTGCCCTCAGTAGAAGAGCTTGGATCTCAGTCAGGGTTTTCCACTTCCAAATCTCAAATTCTTGTTGAGAGAAGTGATTTTTTTTCTGTTTTAATAATAACCAATTATTAAATTAGGATTAGAGCTTTTTCTCTCTATTTCCTCATTCAGGTACCATCCCCTTTAAGTCAGTCAGTCTCTGAAGGACATTGCTGATAAATGAGATTTTCAAATCCTCAGAGAACAGGTTACTTGATCTCAGGCAGGACCTCAACCAACTTTCCTACTGTTTAGAGTACAAAGAGAATGTAATCTAGGTGAATTCCAGCCCTAATGCATTAAGTCTATGCCCTTACAGCTGCCCCCCTACAATTATGGCTGAGGGTAACCAAGCTCATGAAGGAGAAAACCAACCAGATTGGAGGTGGCTGAGTTTTATGATCAAGCCATGTTCTCAGCAGAAGGAGCTGAAGACTTTTAGCCCATTTTCTCATTAGTTGTTCATCAATCCGAGTTGATTTTCACCTATCAGGGGCATCTCCTTTTCCAAAGGTATTTAAGAATTCCATTATCTCCATGGTTTTGTCTCTGGTTGTGGAGAGAGACCACTGATCATCAACTTATTGATTATTAGCTAGCCTCATTAAGAAATTGATTTTTAATTATCCAGAAACGCTCTCAGGTTTCTCATTTATCTCATTGCTCCTGAATCAAGTTCTCCATCTCTCTTCAACAGATAATATAAATTACAGGGATGTGGAATTATAGATTAAAAAGTAATTAGAAACTAAATAATCTAATCCTAAAACATGAGTGGGTCAAAGAACAAATCATAGAATCAATCAATAATTTCCTTTAGGAGAATTACAACAATGAGGGGACATATAAAATTTGTGGGATGAACCCAGAGTAGTATTTAGGGGAAACTTTACATCTCTAAATGCTTGCATGAATAAAATAGAGAAAGAGGAGATCAATGAATTGGGCATGACATTTTAAAAAGCAGAAAAAGAACAAATGAAAAATCTTCAATTAAATATGAAAATGGAAATCCATAAGTCAAAGGTGAGACTAAGAAATCTTTTAAAAAATAAAACTAATAAATAAAAGGAAGTACTGGTTTTATGAAAATGCCAATGAAATAGACAAACCATTAGTTGATTTGATTAGCAAAAAAAGAAGAAAACCAAATTATCAGTCTCAAAAATGAAAGGGTTTATGCATAACCAATGAAGATGAAATTTAAGCAATGATTAGGTGTTATTTTGCTCAATCATATGAGAGTAAAACTGACAATCTACATTAGGAAACTGTAAAAGGGGAGTCAATAGCAAATTAGAGAAGCAAGAAGGAAATTTTCACATCTATGGACAGCGAAAGAGATGGTGATGGAACAAGCTACAGAGAGAATCACAGAAAACAAAAGACATGATTCTGTTTCTATATAGGTGAAATATTTTTGCACAAGCAGATCTAATGCAGTTCAAATGAGAAGGGTAACAGTTAAGTGAGGGGAAAACATCTTTGTAATAAAGTTCTGTAAGGACTAATGCATATGCAAGATATAGAAGAAACTGATTCCAGCTTCTAAGCTTAAGAGCCATTCTCCAGTAGGTCAAAGGATAGGATCAGGTCCCAACAGCCCTATGACAAAATGCTCCAGATCCCTCATAATGAGAGAATGCAAAGTAAAACAAGTCTCTTCTTGAGACCCACAGGTTCAGGGGCAGTCCCACCTTTCTGTTCAACAACAAGGTACATGGAAACAGCCCTTTTACCAGGTTCAGGTTGAAACCAGAACAAAAAATAAATATACCATTAAAGGACACCAAACAAAGGATATGATGTGTAGAAAGGGAAGGGGAGAGTTCCTAGATTGTCTCCTCTCTCTCCAGCTCTAAGACCAAGCCATGGATGGGAGGACCAGAGGAAGAAGGAATGGAAACATCCACCTGAGGAGGGGAGGGAGGGAATGTCCCAAAAGTCTTTTCTCTGCTGGCTTCCAAGGCACCCTTACTCCATCTCAAGATCACCAAGCCCCCAGCCCTCCACACAAAGGCTGGCCAGATAGAAAGCCCCAGGCCAACACATGTTCACCCCTAAACACACACACACACACACATATGTGAATTCAGACACCAACACAGACACTCACTCTTACAGATGATCCTACCAACATACGCGTCTCAGGCATAAACAAAGGTGTTCCTACTCCAACGACCTTCCATCCACCCTTACACACATCCCTCTGTGCATGAAGAGAAGCCAATTGGGGAGGGGTGTGCTTCATGAAAAGGTGAGGGGGTGAAGGGAAGAGAAGATAAGGAGAAGAAAAGGAGGGGCTGAGGCAGGAGCAGGGAACATGGTACTTACCTCACACACAGCTATTTAGGAACCTGCAGGACCGTCAGGGTCTGTCAGACTGGAAGGTGGGGGTAAGATGAGCATACAGGAAGGGACAGGTGTGGGGCAGAGTGGAAGGGAGGTGGGTGAGGGGCACACAGACCTCGAGCTGCGAGCGTCCCACTCACATCTTCCTCCAGAGACAAAGAAGACTTATACTGAATATAAGGTGGGACATGGCAGACACTATGACGTGACTGCAGGGCAGGGATAGTCTCCTCCCAGAACAGAGAGGGAAGGCAAGAGAAAGAGGAGGGGGCTTTGTAACAGATCAGCCGGGTGCCCCTCCCCGTTATTTCTTTCAGCCCCCCTCACCCAAACCGGATAGAGGAAGGTGCAGCAGTGCATCCTCCACTTGGAGGTGGACCCGTGGCAGACCAAGGTCCCCGGTTCCTGAGCACAGTCTGCTGGGGCTTCGGCTGGAGGGCAGCAACTGAGCTCAACTTGCGGTTGTGGGAGGGGCCGTCCCTTTACAGAAACTGGGAGCGGGAGGACAAAGAGGGCAAAGGGGATTTCGAGGCCGAGGTGTCCTGGGCTCCACAAACATGAAGGGCACGTTAGCTACAGCAGCATCTGCAAACCACCAGCCCCTCAGTGGGACCTGGATGCCTCACAACCCACAAAGCAGAGGAGGAAAAGCGACGTCTGGGGAAGGGGCGCGTCTCAGCCTCCTTTCTCCAGGCAGGAGGAGACAAAGATCAGGCCAGGCAGGGCGGGACAGAGAGGGCACGCAGAGAGGGAGAGCATCTGCCCCTGTTGTTTATGTGTGGGTACCCTGGTCTACATCCTATATGATATAACCCTTCTAGTGTCTTGAGAAGTGAGAGCCACACCCTCCTTTTTGCCTTAGTCTCCTCCATAGGACTCCATAGGAGAGGGATATTTTCAGTAAGCTGGACTAAAGCGATTGGGAGGATGAGAACCCCAAGCCAGATCAGCACTTTGCAAGGGACAGCTCCATGCAACTGAGTTGTTGGGCCCAGCACACCTTGGCTAGGAGGGAAACATCTGATGAGAAATTGAAGGAATAGGAAGATTCCCTCCACATCTCCAACTCTGTGCAGGAACTGCTAGGGGAAGCAATTGCTTCAGGGGAGGGGCAGTGGAGATGGACTGAGGAAGTTCCTCAATGCTGGCATGTCAATGACTTCCTTGAGGAAATAGCCTATACGCAGATTAGCAAAGGAGAGTCAGGGATTGCAATAAAATACCATGCAGGTGTCTGTTTGCAAGAGAATATAGAGGAAAGGAGACAGGTGAATGTATCAGTGTAGGGAAGACCTTGGAAATCAGTGCAAGATATTTGGAACTATAGTTGAGAGGAGAGGGTGACTTGAGAGGAACAGTGGAGGAAAAGAGAGACTCTGTTGGGTATTAGATGTGTGGCTTAAAGTTTGTTAGGTGTCCTTCTGCCACCAAAGTACAGCAAATGCTACCAAATATGATATGCCAAGTCCTATACCCAGTTGTAACATTTTTCCCTTCCAAGACCAAACATAAGCAAAGTGAGACAGTCATGTCTGCAATATTATGTGATGAATACTGAAAGACATTCTTGTTCATAAATATCAAGGTATAAGCATTTATTAAACATCTACTATGTACCAAACACTGCGCTAGGCAATAGAGATTAAAAAAAAAACTACTCCCTTTCTTTGAGGAGTATATATTCTATCATGGAAGATAAAATATGCATACATGCATATATACATACACACATATACATGTTAATATATACATCCCTACATATATAGTGTGTGTGAGAGACTGTGGGTCTCTCTGTGATTTTATGTCTGTGTATTTACAAAATATATTAATTTTATATCAACCAATTGTATAGAAATTAAAACACAAATAATTCCAGGGGAAAGGCACCATCAGCTGGAAGGGGACAGGAAAGTCTGAAGTGAGAGCATGGATAGCGTATTACCTCCTTTTTCTTAGAATCCAGGCCTCTCTGAATCTAGAACAAGATTCCATATATGGTTTTTATTGTGATATCATACTTCTGCCTCATATTGAGCTTGCAGTCCACTGAACCCTTTAATTTTTTTTGGTAAATAAATCACTACATAACTATACTTCCTTCTATCTTATACTTGTAGAGTTGACTTCTTAAACCCAACTTCAAGATTTCATATCTGTCCCAATTAAATTTCATGTTATTAGATTTTGAACAATTCTTTAACCTGTATAGATTTTTTGGATTTTGACTCTGTCATGCAATTTGGGGTAATCTGCAAATGTGATAAGGATGCCATCTACACCCATTGTCCAAGACATTAATAAAAATGTTAACCAGCAAAGGGCCAATGACAAACCTTTTGGGCATTCGACTAGAGACTTTCTTCCCAGTTATTACTCCATTTTATTCCAATCATTCAAGCAATTCCAGGTCTAATTTGACTATCATCTGGGCCACATCTCCACACCATTTCTAAAAAAAAAGAGCACTGAATAATTTATTGATTTTTTGCAGAAATCTGTATAAACTGTACCTGCCACATTCTCCTGGTTGACCACTTTAGCAGCCCTGTCAAAATGGAAATGAAGTTACTCTGGCTTGACCTATGTTAGATGAATTCATACTGATTTTTCCCTTCACCATTCCCTTTCCTAGAGGTTCACTAGCCTTTTCTTTAATAATAGGTAGCATCTGTGGCCTCTCTACTTCCATTTAGGGTCCCCAGAATACCTTTCCCACCTTGAAGATACTCTGTGTGTACACAAGGCCAACAAAATGAGAGCTCAGGAGCACCCTTTTTCTCTAGTCAATCAAAGCACACAGATTGTTCAAAAGCAAAAGCATTTAAAGAAATAGCAGATAAGATCTGCAATAGAACATGCCCCCATAATGTAAATAGAGCACACTCTCCCCCAAGACATTCATCTCTACCACTTCCTCCCTATGGAGCAGGCAAGCCAGCCAAGCTAAAGCATGGAAGCACCTAGAGGGAAAGATTAGAGGTGGCAGGTGGTTTGCCTCCTCTTTCTACTATCACTGAAAGTAAGGGATTAGTGCATTAGCCTAAAGTCCACCAGTGCTGCACACATATCCACAGAAGTGTTCAGGGAGAGCTCAGCTCAGCTCCACATGCAGTCTGCTTAAGCCCCAATAAACAGCTTTTTAAAACCCTGGGCTGTCCTCAGATTTTCTTCTCAGGCTTGGTATATACATAGGTATGCCCGTGTACACAGACGTATACACTTATGTAGGAACTGGTACTTCCACGACCCCCCACCTATGCCCACACACAACTCCTTGGGCACTAAAAAAGCCAATTTTTCGGTGGGGGAGGTTCAGGAGCAGGTTGAAGAGGGGCCAGAAGAGAACATAAGGGAGGATGCTGAGGGGCAGCAGGAGAGGCAGTGGAAGGAGGAGGGGAGAAAAATGCAGGAACTTCTGGGATCCTTGAGCAAGGGAGGGGAGGGGAGGGGAAGAGGAGAGGGTTATGGGTAGGCAGATCTTCAGCTGCTTGCGACACCCTGCCATCCAGATTCATGGAGAAAGGGAACTTATTCCTCCTCCTCCTCCTCCTCCAACTCCAGAGACAAAGATGACTGGCCTTGGTCGAGGATGAGAGGGGCGGGCATGATGATGTCACAGGAGGGGCAGGGTTAGCATCCACACAGAACAGAGGGAAAAGGGAGAAGAGAGGGGAGCGGGGACCTCTCCATCGTTTCTATCAACTGCCATTACCCAGCCTGGAGAAGAGAGAGGGGGCCACAGTGCATCTTCCAGTTGCAGAAGGGCCCGGGTTTGAACAGGGTCCCAGGTTCCTGAGATCAAGCTGTTGGGGTGCTGGGGGGTGGTGTAGGACGGGGTTGGATTTGCGGCAGCTAAGCTTACCTTGACATTGTCAGGGGTCAGTCCCTTTATGGAAAATGTAGAGGGGGAGGGCATGGATGGTGGGGGATGGTTTGGGAGTGTCCTGGGCACTACATAAGGGAATAGAACAGTGAGTTCAGCAGCAGCAGAAGATCATCAGTCTCTGAATGGGACTTGGATTTTTCGCTTGGATTTTTGAGAAACCCCAGAGCAGAGGAGGAAAGGAGTGGTGTGGGGAAGAGGCGAATCTTAGACTCCTTTCTTCAGGCACGAGGAGAGAAAAACAGGCTGGGGAGAAAGGGACCCGGGAGCATCCAGGCATGCTCTCATTTCTGCCCCTGATGAATGCTAGGCTGCTGAGAACTGGAGGCAGTTGCTGTTGGGCAACTCTGTCTTCGAATGAAAGAGAGTTACCCTAGAAGACTGGGGATCCTCCCAGGCTCCAGGATGTTGCCCTACCCATGAGGAGCATCACCCAGGGGACCCAAAGCACCCCAGAAGGCCCAGGTACCTAGCAAGGATTTTCTGGTGGCTGAGATGAAGGCATCATGATTAAGACAGCTGCAGGAATAGGGACTGGACACCTGAGGGAAATGGTGGTCTCCCAGAGGAGGAAATCTCTCCACTGACACCTTCCCTGCCTGTAATTTGTAATCTCAGAAACTTGTCTAGTACATGGAGACATTAGAAGATTCAACCCGCTCAATAAATACAGGAGGTAGGTGGTGGAGGTTTGAGGGTTAGCAAAAAATTCTCTCCCAGGTCACCCCTGCTCTGAAAAACTGGGGAGACCAATGACCATGCTCTTCTACATGGATGAGATAGGGATAGCCATATCAGAGAGTAAACAAATAGGTAAGCCCAAGGAAACGGGTAAGAAACCATGCCCAGATACTATGCACCATGCAAAGTGTAAATGTAACCTACTGACAGGGACAAAACTGGGAGGAAATATGAACAAGAAAATGACTGGTCTTAGCTATGAAGGATATTTGTTAAATATGTAGTAAATTTTGTACATGAGTTTTCCAGTGTCAAATCAGCAAAGCCCAAGCATGGTGTAAAAGAAAATTTACCCTGGAATACACAAAAATCAGCCATTGAGGGAGAATCTAGATGGAGTTTTTGTAGTAGTATTAGAGCTGGGGCTCCAATCTGGCTCCTTTAACTCCATATCCCACTCTTCTTCCCATTGGACCACAGCCACCATCCTGAACAAAGCCTCTCCTTCAAGTCTCTTCTATGTGCTCTCTATCTGCTGCCCCACTTCCATCTTCACCCAGTCTTTACCCCAAGACACCAAATGGTTCCAAATTATCATAGACTTAAATTTCCACCTCAGATCACCCTCAGAATCTACTTAGTGGGATTCCTTATGCTACAGAGCAAAATGAAGCCCAAGGAGGTAAAGGGACTTGCCCCAAATCACAAATAGGATCAGAGATCTAGATTTGGAAGGGACCTCAAAGGTCAACTAGTCCAACCTTCTCATTTTACAGAGGGAAAAAAACTGAAACCCAGAGTGATGATGGGAGTTGTCTGATGTCACATATTTAGTAAGGTAGGATGTGAACCCAGATTTTCCTGACTCAGAATTGAGCAATGTATACATTAGATTCTACTGCCTCTTATACTCTCATCTCACTAGTGTACCCTCATTTCTCTAGATGTTCTAAGACTCGAAAGATGAGGAGTATATTTTTTTAATCAATGTCAAAAGAAAAGTCATTTCTAAAACCATCCAATTTCACCTTGTGAACATTCAACAGATATTGATGGGCCTGAACTGATTTTTGGGGGGAATTCTGTCTATATCCTACTCTCTCTAAAGCAGAGGTTCACAAACTTATTTGGTCTACCACTCCTTTTAAAAAACATTACTCAGAATCTTATTCTCATAGAATTTGGCTTTAGGAGGGAATAACATACACACTCAATTAGGTATGGAAATCTGTCTTATCCTACAGGAAAATGGGGGGGAAGGGGACAAGAGATCAGGGGGATGACAGAGAGGAGGGCAGATTGGGAAAGGGGGTAATCAGAAGCAAATACTTCTGAGGAAGGACATGGTCAAAAGACAGAATAGAATAAATGGGAGGGCAGGATAGGATTAAGGGAAATAGACTTAGTTTGTCACAACATATCTACTGTGGAAGTGTTTTGCATAGCTGCACATGTATAATCTATATTGAGTTACTTGCCTTTCCAATGAGGGTGGGTGGGGAGGGAGGAAGGGAGAAAATTTGGAACCCAAAGTTTTAAAAACTCATGTTTTAAAAAATGTTTTCACATGCAACTGGAAATAAGAAATACAGGGAATAGGGTACAGAAATCTATCCTGCCTTAAAGGAAAATAGAAGGGGAAGGGGATAAGAGAAGTGGGGGAAGAGATAGAAGGGAGGGTAGACTAGGGGAAGGGGTATTCAGAATGCATACCATCTTGGTGTAGGGGGAAGGGCGGGATGGGGTGAAAATTTGGAACTCAAAATCTTGTATAAGTAAATGTTGAAAACTAAAAATAAATAAATTTATGAACTTAAGTATTCCTAACTCCAGGCTTGGCACACTATTCAATGTGCCACCTCTCTGTCTCTAACTATTTGTACACTTTTACATTGTTGCAATTTTCTAAGTCTCTCTCTGAATTTCACCCTTTAGTAGAACCCTCCCTTGTAACAAATAAATACAGTTAAGTTGTATGCCCCCTTCTATATCTTTAGTCCACACCTCTCTCCAGAGAGGTGGGAAAAGTTCTTCACCATCATTCCCCTGAAATCATGATTGGTGACTGCATTGATCAGAGGCCTGATGTCTTTCAGTCTTACTTTCTTTTATGTTATTAAAGTTATTGAATCAATTGTTAAAAAAAAATTACTGAGCACTTCCCTGTAAATCTATTTTTTAACCTTTTATTGTTTTTTTCTAAAATTTGCATCATATCAAAATATATAAATATATATATATTTTAAATGATGCATTTTAAATTTAATAATTTATTGTAAATTAGTAGGTTTTTTCCTGCACTAAAATTTTGATGATGTAATATCTTATCATGTAACCACATAGTGTCATATTATAAAGAAGTCATTACAAACATACGTTCCAGCCGATACATGCAGGACACTGTGTGACATGCTTGCCTGCCAACACTTGCTTGATAAGATTTGTCAGTGGACTTGATCACTGATTGCTTATAACTTGCATTTTTTGTGTTTATTGGGAAAATAATTTAATCACTCTGACTTTCACTCTTTTACACAACAGGTGAAATACGTATGAACAGTTTTTTCCAAAATTTTCTTGTCTTCAATACTTATGCTTTCAATGCCCCTTAGGTTTGTTCAACGCCCATGTCCAATTGCACCCAAAGCTACTACTGCCTCCCTGGAGTTTTCAATGCATCAATAAGTTGTGCTGAATTATTTTTTCTCTTTAAAAATATTCTTGGTCATGGCAAATAGTTCTCTGCAATGGGAAGAGAAATTATACATAAGATAATTAAAGTGATGTACCATACACATACACACACACACACACACACACACACAAAATGAAAATGTTCTTTCAAAAAGAATTGATAAGGCATTTCATAAAAAAGTAACATGGAAAAAAGATTAAGGACTGAAAAATTAAGAAGTATTGGAAAACCTGAAAGCTATGTCATACAAAAGAGTTGGTATAATATTTCAAGAAATCAAGCAAGAAAAATTTCTAGACATCATAGAACCACAAAACAAAGAAGAAATAGAATATAAATGTCCCCAGAAAGGACCCACCAAAATGAAAACTCCCAGCAACATTACAGTGAAAATCCTGAGTTTACAGGTCAAAGAAAAAGTATTGCCAGCAGCCTGTAAAGAAAGGATGCAAGTATCACAGAGCCACAGTCAGAAATACACAGGATTTCTACCTATTCCCCTAAAGGAGTTGAGAGTTCAAAATATGATACTTCAGAACACAGAATATAAGCTTACAAACAAGGTAACTTACCCAACCATATAATATAATCTCAAAGGGGAAAACATGGATTTTCATTGAAATGAAACACTTTCAAACATTCCTGATGAAAAGCCTAGAGCTGCATAGAAGTTTTGAAGTGTAAACACAGCATTCAACAGAAGGCAAACCAAGCTCCTAGGTGGAAGCTTATCTAAATCCACTTCTGGGGCTAGAGTCCCATCTATGAGCCACTCCCAGCCATCATCATGAAAACACAGAGACATAAGGGAGAGTAATAAGGTGAAAGATGGATGCCAACAGTTGGAGATGGGTGGATTCTGCTGCTATGGAGGGTATTCTTCTTAATGGATGGAAGACCTCAGCCTAAGGATAGAGGTGGAGATAGACAAGACCATTGGAGAGGGAAGAAGAGTTATCTTAACTTTTGCAGATACAGCCAATCAAACAAGCATTTATAAAGTACCTGCTGTGTATCCGCCAGGCACTGAGATCAAGTAGCAATACTTTATATTTTGCATATTTCACCAGGTAAAAATAAAAGCTGTACTATATTTGTTATGTTATTAGCCTGATTTCTCATATGTAACCTTAAAGTCCTTTCAGATTTTTTTTTTGTGGAGAATTAAAGGCCAAATTCTGATGTCCCTTGGGGAAACCATATTAGGTGGCAAAAGCTGCTCTGGGAGGCAGAATTGTATTCTGGAAAGAATTTGGCTGCTATGGAGTCATATGTGCTGGGTTCATATGCTGCTTATAGTGCCTGTGTGACCCTGGGAAACAACTTCATCTAATTGGGCCTCACTTTCTTCCTACCTGGCTAGGAAGAGATCAGTGAGGTCACTAGATTGACTGGGATGGTGTTTCTTCTCTTCCCTGATGCATGTCCCATAGCAACAGCTACTTGCTTTCTGTGTCTTCTTGTGCATTCTCTTCTGCAGTTGGTAACTATACTTCTCTTTTTCTGGCTCTAAATCTGCCTGCTTCTGTCTCTGCATCTCTATGTCCTTCTTTGTTTTGTTCTCTGTCTGTCAATATATACAGTATGCACAGTGACTGTGTGTATACATGTGTGCATTTCTGGGCATCTCTTGATATTTTGTAGCCCCTGGTGATTTTGATCTGTACTTGACTGACAGTCCAGGATAAAACTGGGAAAATGCCTTCCCCTCCTCCTGGCCTAGGAATCATAATGGAGACCTGATAAGGAGGTAGGCTGAGTGCCAGCAACTCAGGATTCCAGGTATCCTTGGCAATGACCAGTCACCATGGTAACCAGTGATTAGAACTAGCTAGGGCTGCCTTGCTATTCACTAAATTTTGGCTTTAGAAAGATTATACTACATCAAAGATGAGGTGGGTAACTTGATTTTGACTTCCATCCTACTCTATGGTCTTTGAACAAACCATCCTGGGGCCCAAAAAGCCCAGACCATTTTACACAGAGGGTTTCAGTGCCTGTTTATGTTTTCTCATTTACATTGACCAAATGATTTACCTCATCAATAATTTGCAGTTATGGAGCCAAACCAGCCAGCATCAGTCACTGATGCAATGGCAGGGGGTTCAGCTCTGCTGGGCTTACAATGGTTCATTTGTGTTACCTGGCAACTGAAAAATTCCTTTTCGTTTTTTTTTTAATTTAGTTATTACCAAAAATCATTTGGAGGAGGGTTTCATTCCAGAATTAGATAGACAACATTTGAACCATAAATAGCCCAAAATTTGCTAGAGGTCAGATGGTAGTTGGAAGGGTTTGGTCTAAGCTAGCTTTGAAGGATCAAAGATCATAAGCAACTGTATCAATAGTCTTGACCTCAGTTCCACTCTTTAATTGAGAAGGTCTCTAGCATAAACTGTGTGAGCTTAGGCAAATTAACGCTCAGAAATGGTATTCAGTGCTCAGAAAACTCTACCAGCTCTGTTTGTCATACACTGGGGACCCTTCAAATGTGGCCCATCTATATATAGTCTGAGGTCCCTTTGGAACAGTGACATTCTGGGTTGCAAGATCCCTTTCAGCTGTGATATTTTGTTATGCTAATATGATCCTCCCAATCTCTGATGTTTTATGTACCAAGGTCCCTTCTAACTCTGACATTCCATTCTCTCTGTTCTCTAGGTCCTCCAAGATCTCACATTCTTGATCTAAGGATGCTCCAAGCCCTGAAATTCTATGATTGGTTATTTAAGTGTAACAACATCTTACAATCAAGAGCTCATTTTGAAAGTGAACCTAGGGCTAAGATAATACCCTGGACTGTTATTGAAAGTAAGGACTTCCAAACATTTCTTGATGAAAAGCCTAGAGGTACATAGAAGCTTTGCAGTATAAACACAGCATGTAACAGAAGGCAGCCCAAGCTCCAAGGTGGAAGCTTGTCTAAATCCACTTTCTAGGGCTACAGTCATCAATGAGTCACTCTCAAGCATTAACATGCTAACATAGAGCCCTAAGGAGAGTAATAAGGGGGAAGGTGGACCCCAGCAGAGAGAGAGGGGTGGATTTTGCTGATCCCAAGGGCTTTTTCTTTTTCTTTTTCTTTTTTTCTTCAATATATTTTTAGTTTTCAACAATTACTTCCATACTCTTTTGAATTTAAATTTTTCTCCCCCTCTCTCCCCACCTACCTCTCCAAAATGGTGTGCAATCTGATATCAGCTCTACATATACATTCTTATAAACATATTTTCACATTACTGATGTTGTAAGGAAGAATTTGAACCAATAGGAGGAACCACAAGAAAGAGGGCACAAAACAAAACAGAAGAAAAAAAAGCAAATAGTATGCTTTGATCCACATTCAAACTCCCTTCTCTAGATGTAGATAGCATTATCCATCATGACACTTTTGGAGACATCTTAGATCTTCACATTGCTGAGAAGAACTAAGTCTATCAAAGTTAGTCATCACACAATGTGCATGCTACTGTTTACAATGTTCTCCTGGTTCTGCTCACTTCACTCAGTATTAGTACATACACGTCTTTCCAGGTTTTTCTGAACACTGCCTGCTCATCATTCCTTACAGCGTAATAGTATTCCATTACATTCATATTCCACAACTTGTTCAGCCATTCACCAGTTGATGAACATCCACTCAATTACCAATTCTCTGCCACCACAGAAAGATCTGCTACAAATATTTTTTTTAATATGTAGGTCCTTTTCCCATTTTAATGATCTCTTTGGGATAAAGCCTTAGAAGTGCTATTGCTGGGTCAAAGGGTATGCACATTTTATTACCCTTTGGTTATAGTTCTAAGTTGCTCTCCAAAATGGCTGGATCAGTTCATGACTCCACCAGCAATGT
>NW_020953116.1:0-16129 GCF_900497805.2 Vombatus ursinus | reverse complement strand
TCCTTCTCTCCTCTGCCTTCTCAAAGGTCTATTTTGCTTATAACCACTGCCTTCCTTAATCTGACCTTCATCTTTCAGCCTCTACCCTCTTTCTCTTATCCCTTTCTCCTATTATTCCCTATTGGATAAGATAGATTTCTATATACAACTGAGTATATATTCTTCCCTCCTTGAACCAAATCTGATGAGAGTGATGTTGAAGTATAGCCTACTAACTCCTCTCTCATTTCAGGTAGTCCAGTAACTCTTAAATTATCTCTCTTCTATCTATTTTTCAGAGCAATTGTTTTTTTTCTGATGAAATTTTTCCTATTTTTTCATTCTTTTAATTTTGTTTTATTGCAGGAAGTAAGCCTTCCTCTATTGAAACAGGTTGTGGATGGAAGGGCCAGTGTTGGGAAGTCACACCTGGCCATCACTTTCTAGAGCCTTACATCTGACAGTACTGTAAGTTATGGAGACTATTGAGTTTATGGCAAGGGATGTAATGGGGAGGAAGAATGGAAATGGTTCACTGGTAGTAATTGTTCATTTGTATTAACTGTATATGAGCTGGTGCCCAGCAGGATGCCATGCACCAACCTCCCTTCCAGTGCTCCCATGTCCCAGCCATGCTGGGGGGAACTTTGAGTCCCTGCTCCATTCTGACCTCAAGACTCCCAACTCTGCAGGGCAGCCTCTCTGCTGTGTTCTAGGGAGTCCTGGGCCTTGTCCTTTGCCCTGGCACTGACACTCTTAATGGCTCAGGCCTTTCTATACATTTTGCAGGTGACTCTTCCTGTGGTCATTGTTGTCCCAAATTACAGTGAGAGCTCTCTGAGAGCACTGAGTCTCTTTATCTGTTTGTGATGGAAGGTTTTAGCGTGGTTCCTGACAAATAGTATGCACTTAACCTGTACTTTTCATTCATTCATTCATTTACTTTTCAAAAAAAATTATTTGTGTTTTGAACCTTGTCAGCCTGTGTGCTTGTCAAGAAAGCTGACAATGCTGCTCGAGGTGGGAGTGGATTGTGAAATGCTGAAGTTCATATATTATCTGGAGGTGTGCCTTTGGGCAGAGAGTGAATTGGTCAAAGACATGAAAATTCTTTGACAGTATCTTCATCCTTCATTACAAGAGGGAGTCATTGAACAAGAGTCATTCTCCTATGTCCTCTTTTGGGGACAAGGTAAACCCATTAGAGACTCAAACTTCCAGAAGAAACTGGGACTAAGTCCTCAGCTGCATGGCAGATCAATAGAGTGAGGTCTCCTAAAAGATATAGTTCTGGGTGACCTAGACAATGTGTGTAGCTCTTCCAATGCGAGTGTCTGTGTGAATGTGTGTATGTGTTTGTGAGTATATGGGAAGGTGTGTGTGAGAATGGGTAACTTGTTACTACAGAGAGAACAGTAGGGAAGTGGGAGAGATGAATTCAGTAGACAGTTCCCTCCTTTTCTTTCTCTCTCCTACCATACTTTTATCCTTGTGCCTCAGAACCTCAACATATTTTTCTAGTTTTTCTGAGAGCAGTGGCTGTTTCCTTTTTATCTTTGGATTCCTAGCACCCAGAGCACAGTATGGCATGTTGTAGGCTTTTAATAAATGTTTTTGACCTATTTAGTGTCATTGAAAATTATGTAACAGTCTTTTGCTTCCCCCTACTGGTCGAAGAAAAAAAGAACATTGACAAATATGATATCCTAGTCTTTCATGACATCTATTGGTTACTCTCGACATTGCAGAATTAGACAGACTGCATTTTAAAGAAAGTTTTAGTCCAGAGAGGAATATATTATACAATAGAGATTCTGTCCTGTGGCTAATGTAGATATTACACTTTTAGTCTGTCATCACGTGTCCAAGTCTGCAACTCATTTTAATACGTATTCTTATCGAATTTTAGCCAGTGTTATAGCTTATTCCTGGTTAAGCTGGCAGAATGGAAGTAAAAAATCCTAAATTTATAAAATATAAAGAGTACTGAATTCTTTCAGGGTCAATATGAATTAAGACCAAATCATCAGCATCAAAATTATATATTAAACTTCACATCATGTCAAAAATCATCTGATACAGGATAAGCCTTCATAGAAGTGGTGACAGCACTGAGCTAATTTTCCTCTCTATTGTGCTTAGGTGGATAAATGTTACCCAACCAAAAATTGTGAGGACATAAATGCAAAAAAAGACTGATCTTTGCTTTGAAAGAAATTTATGACAGAAATATCAAGTTTGATAGAGACTTTACCAGTGTGAAATCAGGTATTCAAGTAAATATTTTTCCACTTGCCCAGGGTTTCTTGTTGTTCAGTCACTGAGTGATGCCTGTCTTAAGATGATGCGATGGACTTTTATCCATGGAGTTTTCTTAGCAAAGATACTGGAGTGTTTTGCTATTTCCTTCTCCAAATTGTTCCCAGTTTGACAATGAGGAATTGAGGCAAATAAGTGTTAAGGGACTTGCCCAGAGTCATATAGTTAGTAGGAAGGCCAGACTTGAACCCAGGTCTTCCTGGCTCCATGTCCGGTGTGCTATCCGATGCACCACCTAACTGCCCTGTCCAGGCCAAGAAAAAAAAACAAAAAACGACAAAAGCAATAACCCCGGAAGTATGCAAAATCAGATAGTGAGGTTATAGCTGTCGTCATTGCCCTCAGTAGAAGAGCTTGGATCTCAGTCAGGGTTTTCCACTTCCAAATCTCAAATTCTTGTTGAGAGAAGTGATTTTTTTTCTGTTTTAATAATAACCAATTATTAAATTAGGATTAGAGCTTTTTCTCTGTATTTCCTCATTCAGGTACCATCCCCTTTAAGTCAGTCAGTCTCTGAAGGACATTGCTGATAAATGAGATTTTCAAATCCTCAGAGAACAGGTTACTTGATCTCAGGCAGGACCTCAACCAACTTTCCTACTGTTTAGAGTACAAAGAGAATGTAATCTAGGTGAATTCCAGCCCTAATGCATTAAGTCTATGCCCTTACAGCTGCCCCCCTACAATTATGGCTGAGGGTAACCAAGCTCATGAAGGAGAAAACCAACCAGATTGGAGGTGGCTGAGTTTTATGATCAAGCCATGTTCTCAGCAGAAGGAGCTGAAGACTTTTAGCCCATTTTCTCATTAGTTGTTCATCAATCCGAGTTGATTTTCACCTATCAGGGGCACCTCCTTTTCCAAAGGTATTTAAGAATTCCATTATCTCCATGGTTTTGTCTCTGGTTGTGGAGAGAGACCATTGATCATCAACTTATTGATTATTAGCTAGCCTCATTAAGAAATTGATTTTTAATTATCCAGAAACGCTCTCAGGTTTCTCATTTATCTCATTGCTCCTGAATCAAGTTCTCCATCTCTCTTCAACAGATAATATAAATTACAGGGATGTGGAATTATAGATTAAAAAGTAATTAGAAACTAAATAATCTAATCCTAAAACATGAGTGGGTCAAAGAACAAATCATAGAATCAATCAATAATTTCCTTTAGGAGAATTACAACAATGAGGGGACATATAAAATTTGTGGGATGAACCCAGAGTAGTATTTAGGGGAAACTTTACATCTCTAAATGCTTGCATGAATAAAATAGAGAAAGAGGAGATCAATGAATTGGGCATGACATTTTAAAAAGCAGAAAAAGAACAAATGAAAAATCTTCAATTAAATATGAAAATGGAAATCCATAAGTCAAAGGTGAGACTAAGAAATCTTTTAAAAAATAAAACTAATAAATAAAAGGAAGTACTGGTTTTATGAAAATGCCAATGAAATAGACAAACCATTAGTTGATTTGATTAGCAAAAAAAGAAAACCAAATTATCAGTCTCAAAAATGAAAGGGTTTATGCATAACCAATGAAGATGAAATTTAAGCAATGATTAGGCGTTATTTTGCTCAATCATATGAGAGTAAAACTGACAATCTACATTAGGAAACTGTAAAAGGGGAGTCAATAGCAAATTAGAGAAGCAAGAAGGAAATTTTCACATCTATGGACAGCAAAAGAGATGGTGATGGAACAAGCTACAGAGAGAATCACAGAAAACAAAAGACATGATTCTGTTTCTATATAGGTGAAATGTTTTTGCACAAGCAGATCTAATGCAGTTCAAATGAGAAGGGTAACAGTTAAGTGAGGGGAAAACATCTTTGTAATAAAGTTCTGTAAGGACTAATGCATATGCAAGATATAGAAGAAACTGATTCCAGCTTCTAAGCTTAAGAGCCATTCTCCAATAGGTCAAAGGATAGGATCAGGTCCCAACAGCCCTATGACAAAATGCTCCAGATCCCTCATAATGAGAGAACGCAAAGTAAAACAAGTCTCTTCTTGAGACCCACAGGTTCAGGGGCAGTCCCACCTTTCTGTTCAACAACAAGGTACATGGAAACAGCCCTTTTACCAGGTTCAGGTTGAAACCAGAACAAAAAATAAATATACCATTAAAGGACACCAAACAAAGGATATGATGTGTAGAAAGGGAAGGGGAGAGTTCCTAGATTGTCTCCTCTCTCTCCAGCTCTAAGACCAAGCCATGGATGGGAGGACCAGAGGAAGAAGGAATGGAAACATCCACCTGAGGAGGGGAGGGAGGGAATGTCCCAAAAGTCTTTTCTCTGCTGGCTTCCAAGGCACCCTTACTCCATCTCAAGATCACCAAGCCCCCAGCCCTCCACACAAAGGCTGGCCAGATAGAAAGCCCCAGGCCAACACATGTTCACCCCTAAACACACACACACACACACATATGTGAATTCAGACACCAACACAGACACTCACTCTTACAGATGATCCTACCAACATACGCGTCTCAGGCATAAACAAAGGTGTTCCTACTCCAACGACCTTCCATCCACCCTTACACACATCCCTCTGTGCATGAAGAGAAGCCAATTGGGGAGGGGTGTGCTTCATGAAAAGGTGAGGGGGTGAAGGGAAGAGAAGAAAAGGAGAAGAAAAGGAGGGGCTGAGGCAGGAGCAGGGAACATGGTACTTACCTCACACACAGCTATTTAGGCACCTGCAGGACCGTCATGGTCTGTCAGACTGGAAGGTGGGGGTAAGATGAGCATACAGGAAGGGACAGGTGTGGGGCAGAGTGGAAGGGAGGTGGGTGAGGGGCACACAGACCTCGAGCTGCGAGCGTCCCACTCACATCTTCCTCCAGAGACAAAGAAGACTTATACTGAATATAAGGTGGGACATGGCAGACACTATGACGTGACTGCAGGGCAGGGATAGTCTCCTCCCAGAACAGAGAGGGAAGGCAAGAGAAAGGGGAGGGGGCTTTGTAACAGATCAGCGGGGTGCCCCTCCCCGTTATTTCTTTCAGCCTCCCTCACCCAAACCGGATAGAGGAAGGTGCAGCAGTGCATCCTCCACTTGGAAGTGGACCCGTGGCAGACCAAGGTCCCCGGTTCCTGAGCACAGTCTGCTGGGGCTTCGGCTGGAGGGCAGCAACTGAGCTCAACTTGCGGTTGTGGGAGGGGCCGTCCCTTTACAGAAACTGGGAGCGGGAGGACAAAGAGGGCAAAGGGGATTTCGAGGCCGAGGTGTCCTGGGCTCCACAAACAGGAAGGGCACGTTAGCTACAGCAGCATCTGCAAACCACCAGCCCCTCAGTGGGACCTGGATGCCTCACAACCCACAAAGCAGAGGAGGAAAAGCGACGTCTGGGGAAGGGGCGCGTCTCAGCCTCCTTTCTCCAGGCAGGAGGAGACAAAGATCAGGCCAGGCAGGGCGGGACAGAGAGGGCACGCAGAGAGGGAGAGCATCTGCCCCTGTTGTTTATGTGTGGGTACCCTGGTCTACATCCTATATGATATAATCCTTCTAGTGTCTTGAGAAGTGAGAGCCACACCTTCCTTTTTGCCTTAGTCTCCTCCATAGGACTCCATAGGAGAGGGATATTTTCAGTAAGCTGGACTAAAGCGATTGGGAGGATGAGAACCCCAAGCCAGATCAGCACTTTGCAAGGGACAGCTCCATGCAACTGAGTTGTTGGGCCCAGCACACCTTGGCTAGGAGGGAAACATCTGATGAGAAATTGAAGGAATAGGAAGATTCCCTCCACATCTCCAACTCTGTGCAGGAACTGCTAGGGGAAGCAATTGCTTCAGGGGAGGGGCAGTGGAGATGGACTGAGGAAGTTCCTCAATGCTGGCATGTCAATGACTTCCTTGAGGAAATAGCCTATACGCAGATTAGCAAAGGAGAGTCAGGGATTGCAATAAAATACCATGCAGGTGTCTGTTTGCAAGAGAATATAGAGGAAAGGAGACAGGTGAATGTATCAGTGTAGGGAAGACCTTGGAAATCAGTGCAAGATATTTGGAACTATAGTTGAGAGGAGAGGGTGACTTGAGAGGAACAGTGGAGGAAAAGAGAGACTCTGTTGGGTATTAGATGTGTGGCTTAAAGTTTGTTAGGTGTCCTTCTGCCACCAAAGTACAGCAAATGCTACCAAATATGATATGCCAAGTCCTATACCCAGTTGTAACATTTTTCCCTTCCAAGACCAAACATAAGCAAAGTGAGACAGTCATGTCTGCAATATTATGTGATGAATACTGAAAGACATTCTTGTTCATAAATATCAAGGTATAAGCATTTATTAAACACCTACTATGTACCAAACACTGCGCTAGGCAATAGAGATTAAAAAAAAAAACTACTCCCTTTCTTTGAGGAGTATATATTCTATCATGGAAGACAAAATATGCATACATGCATATATACATACACACATATACATGTTAATATATACATCCCTACATATATAGTGTGTGTGAGAGACTGTGGGTCTCTCTGTGATTTTATGTCTGTGTATTTACAAAATATATTAATTTTATATCAACCAATTGTATAGAAATTAAAACACAAATAATTCCAGGGGAAAGGCACCATCAGCTGGAAGGGGACAGGAAAGTCTGAAGTGAGAGCATGGATAGCGTATTACCTCCTTTTTCTTAGAATCCAGGCCTCTCTGAATCTAGAACAAGATTCCATATGTGGTTTTTATTGTGATATCATACTTCTGCCTCATATTGAGCTTGCAGTCCACTGAACCCTCTAATTTTTTTTTGGTAAATAAATCACTACATAACTATACTTCCTTCTATCTTATATTTGAAGAGTTGACTTCTTAAACCCAACTTCAAGATTTCATATCTGTCCCAATTAAATTTCATGTTATTAGATTTTGAACAATTCTTTAACCTGTATAGATTTTTTGGATATTGACTCTGTCATGCAATTTGGGGTAATCTGCAAATGTGATAAGGATGCCATCTACACCCATTGTCCAAGACATTAATAAAAATGTTAACCAGCAAAGGGCCAATGACAAACCTTTTGGGCATTCGACTAGAGACTTTCTTCCCAGTTATTACTCCATTTTATTCCAATCATTCAAGCAATTCCAGGTCTAATTTGACTATCATCTGGGCCACATCTCCACACCATTTCTAAAAAAAAGAGCACTGAATAATTTATTGATTTTTTGCAGAAATCTGTATAAACTGTACCTGCCACATTCTCCTGGTTGACCACTTTAGCAGCCCTGTCAAAATGGAAATGAAGTTACTCTGGCTTGACCTATGTTAGATGAATTCATACTGATTTTTCCCTTCACCATTCCCTTTCCTAGAGGTTCACTAGCCTTTTCTTTAATAATAGGTAGCATCTGTGGCCTCTCTACTTCCATTTAGGGTCCCCAGAATACCTTCCCCACCTTGAAGATACTCTGTGTGTACACAAGGCCAACAAAATGAGAGCTCAGGAGCACCCTTTTTCTCTGGTCAATCAAAGCACACAGATTGTTCAAAAGCAAAAGCATTTAAAGAAATAGCAGATAAGATCTGCAATAGAACATGCCCCCATAATGTACATAGAGCACACTCTCCCCCAAGACATTCATCTCTACCACTTCCTCCCTATGGAGCAGGCAAGCCAGCCAAGCTAAAGCATGGAAGCACCTAGAGGGAAAGATTAGAGGTGGCAGGTGGTTTGCCTCCTCTTTCTACTATCACTGAAAGTAAGGGATTAGTGCATTAGCCTAAAGTCCACCAGTGCTGCACACATATCCACAGAAGTGTTCAGGGAGAGCTCAGCTCAGCTCCACATGCAGTCTGCTTCAGCCCCAATAAACAGCTTTTTAAAACCCTGGGTTGTCCTCAGATTTTCTTCTCAGGCTTGGTATATACATAGGTATGCCCGTGTACACAGACGTATACACTTATGTAGGAACTGGTACTTCCACGACCCCCCACCTATGCCCACACACAACTCCTTGGGCACTAAAAAAGCCAATTTTTCGGTGGGAGAGGTTCAGGAGCAGGTTGAAGAGGGGCCAGAAGAGAACATAAGGGAGGATGCTGAGGGGCAGCAGGAGAGGCAGTGGAAGGAGGAGGGGAGAAAAATGCAGGAACTTCTGGGATCCTTGAGCAAGGGAGGGGAGGGGAGGGGAAGAGGAGAGGGTTATGGGTAGGCAGATCTTCAGCTGCTTGCGACACCCCGCCATCCAGATTCATGGAGAAAGGGAACTTATTCCTCCTCCTCCTCCTCCTCCAACTCCAGAGACAAAGATGACTGACCTTGGTCGAGGATGAGAGGGGCGGGCATGATGATGTCACAGGAGGGGCAGGGTTAGCATCCACACAGAACAGAGGGAAAAGGGAGAAGAGAGGGGAGCGGGGACCTCTCCATCGTTTCTATCAACTGCCATTACCCAGCCTGGATAAGAGAGAGGGGGCCACAGTGCATCTTCCAGTTGCAGAAGGGCCCGGGTTTGAACAGGGTCCCAGGTTCCTGAGAGCAAGCTGTTGGGGTGCTGGGGGGTGGTGTAGGACGGGGTTGGATTTGCGGCAGCTAAGCTTACCTTGACATTGTCAGGGGTCAGTCCCTTTATGGAAAATGTGGAGGGGGAGGGCATGGATGGTGGGGGATGGTTTGGGAGTGTCCTGGGCACTACATAAGGGAACAGAACAGTGAGTTCAGCAGCAGCAGAAGATCATCAGTCTCTGAATGGGACTTGGATTTTTCGCTTGGATTTTTGAGAAACCCCAGAGCAGAGGAGGAAAGGAGTGGTGTGGGGAAGAGGCGAATCTTAGACTCCTTTCTTCAGGCACGAGGAGAGAAAAAAAGGCTGGGGAGAAAGGGACCCGGGAGCATCCAGGCATGCTCTCATTTCTGCCCCTGATGAATGCTAGGCTGCTGAGAACTGGAGGCAGTTGCTGTTGGGCAACTCTGTCTTCGAATGAAAGAGAGTTACCCTAGAAGACTGGGGATCCTCCCAGGCTCCAGGATGTTGCCCTACCCATGAGGAGCATCACCCAGGGGACCCAAAGCACCCCAGAAGGCCCAGGTACCTAGCAAGGATTTTCTGGTGGCTGAGATGAAGGCATCATGATTAAGACAGCTGCAGGAATAGGGACTGGACACCTGAGGGAAATGGTGGTTTCCCAGAGAAGGAAATCTCTCCACTGACACCTTCCCTGCCTGTAATTTGTAATCTCAGAAACTTGTCTAGTACATGGAGACATTAGAAGATTCAACCCGCTCAATAAATACAGGAGGTAGGTGGTGGAGGTTTGAGGGTTAGCAAAAAATTCTCTCCCAGGTCACCCCTGCTCTGAAAAACTGGGGAGACCAATGACCATGCTCTTCTACATGGATGAGATAGGGATAGCCATATCAGAGAGTGAACAAATAGGTAAGCCCAAGGAAATGGGTAAGAAACCATGCCCAGATACTATGCACCATACAAAGTGTAAATGTAACCTACTGACAGGGACAAAACTGGGAGGAAATATGAACAAGAAAATGACTGGTCTTAGCTATGAAGGATATTTGTTAAATAAGTAGTAAATTTTGTACATGAGTTTTCCAGTGTCAAATCAGCAAAGCTCAAGCATGGTGTAAAAGAAAATTTACCCTGGAATACACAAAAATCAGCCATTGAGGGAGAATCTAGATGGAGTTTTTGTAGTACTATTAGAGCTGGGGCTCCAATCTGGCTCCTCTAACTCCATATCCCACTCTTCTTCCCATTGGACCACAGCCACCATCCTGAACAAAGCCTCTCCTTCAAGTCTCTTCTATGTGCTCTCTATCTGCTGCCCCACTTCCATCTTCACCCAGTCTTTACCCCAAGACACCAAATGGTTCCAAATTATCATAGACGTAAATTTCTGCCTCAGATCACCCTCAGAATCTACTTAGTGGGATTCCTTATGCTACAGAGCAAAATGAAGCCCAAAGAGGTAAAGGGACTTGCCCCAAATCACAAATAGGATCAGAGATCTAGATTTGGAAGGGACCTCAAAGGTCAACTAGTCCAACCTTCTCATTTTACAGAGGGAAAAAAACTGAAACCCAGAGTGATGATGGGAGTTGTCTGATGTCACATATTTAGTAAGGTAGGATGTGAACCCAGATTTTCCTGACTCAGAATTGAGCAATGTATACATTAGATTCTACTGCCTCTTATACTCTCATCTCACTAGTGTACCCTCATTTCTCTAGATGTTCTAAGACTCGAAAGATGAGGAGTATATTTTTTTTAATCAATGTCAAAAGAAAAGTCATTTCTAAAACCATCCAATTTCACCTTGTGAACATTCAACAGATATTGATGGGCCTGAACTGATTTTTGGGGGGAATTCTGTCTATATCCTACTCTCTCTAAAGCAGAGGTTCACAAACTTATTTGGTCTACCACTCCTTTTAAAAAACATTACTCAGAATCTTATTCTCATAGAATTTGGCTTAAGGAGGGAATAACATACACACTCAATTAGGTATGGAAATCTGTCTTATCCTACAGGAAAATGGGGGGGAAGGGGACAAGACATCAGGGGGATGACAGAGAGGAGGGCAGATTGGGAAAGGGGGTAATCAGAAGCAAATACTTCTGAGGAAGGACATGGTCAAAAGACAGAATAGAATAAATGGGAGGGCAGGATAGGATTAAGGGAAATAGACTTAGTTTGTCACAACATGTCTACTGTGGAAGTGTTTTGCATAGCTGCAAATGTATAATCTATATTGAGTTACTTGCCTTTCCAATGAGGGTGGGTGGGGAGGGAGGAAGGGAGAAAATTTGGAACCCAAAGTTTTAAAAACTCATGTTTTAAAAAAATGTTTTCACATGCAACTGGAAATAAGAAATACAGGGAATAGGGTACAGAAATCTATCCTGCCTTAAAGGAAAATAGAAGGGGAAGGGGATAAGAGAAGTGGGGGAAGAGATAGAAGGGAGGGTAGACTAGGGGAAGGGGTATTCAGAATGCATACCATCTTGGTGTAGGGGGAAGGGCGGGATGGGGTGAAAATTTGGAACTCAAAATCTTGTATAAGTAAATGTTGAAAATTAAAAATAAATAAATTTATGAACTTAAGTATTCCTAACTCCAGGCTTGGCACACTATTCAATGTGCCACCTCTCTGTCTCTAACTATTTGTACACTTTTACATTGTTGCAATTTTCTAAGTCTCTCTCTGAATTTCACCCTTTAGTAGAACCCTCCCTTGTAACAAATAAATACAGTTAAGTTGTATGCCCCCTTCTATATCTTTAGTCCACACTTCTCTCCAGAGAGGTGGGAAAAGTTCTTCACCATCATTCCCCTGAAATCATGATTGGTGACTGCATTGATCAGAGGCCTGATGTCTTTCAGTCTTACTTTCTTTTATGTTATTAAAGTCATTGGATCAATTGTTAAAAAAAATTACTGAGCACTTCCCTGTAAATCTATTTTTTAACCTTTTATTGTTTTTTTCTAAAATTTGCATCATATCAAAATATATAAATATATATATATTTTAAATGATGCATTTTAAATTTAATAATTTATTGTAAATTAGTAGGTTTTTTCCTGCACTAAAATTTTGATGATGTAATATCTTATCATGTAACCACATAGTGTCATATTGTAAAGAAGTCATTACAAACATATGTTCCAGCCGATACATGCAGGACACTGTGTGACATGCTTGCCTGCCAACACTTGCTTGATAAGATTTGTCAGTGGACTTGATCACTGATTGCTTATAACTTGCATTTTTTGTGTTTATTGGGAAAATAATTTAATCACTCTGACTTTCACTCTTTTACACAACAGGTGAAATACGTATGAACAGTTTTTTCCAAAATTTTCTTGTCTTCAATACTTATGCTTCCAATGCCCCTTAGGTTTGTTCAACGCCCATGTCCAATTGCACCCAAAACTACTACTGCCTCCCTGGAGTTTTCAATGCATCAATAAGTTGTGCTGAATTATTTTTTCTCTTTAAAAATACTCTTGGTCATGGCAAATAGTTCTCTGCGATGGGAAGAGAAATTATACATAAGATAATTAAAGTGATGTACCATACACATACACACACACACACACACACACACACACACACACACACACACACAAAATGAAAATGTTCTTTCAAAAAGAATTGATAAGGCATTTCATAAAAAAAGTAACATGGAAAAAAGATTAAGGACTGAAAAATTAAGAAGTATTGGAAAACCTGAAAGCTATGTCATACAAAAGAGTTGATATACTATTTCAAGAAATCAAGCAAGAAAAATTTCTAGACATCATAGAACCACAAAACAAAGAAGAAATAGAATATAAATGTCCCCAGAAAGGACCCACCAAAATGAAAACTCCCAGCAACATTACAGTGCAAATCCTGAGTTTACAGGTCAAAGAAAAAGTATTGCCAGCAGCCTGTAAAGAAAGGATGCAAGTATCACAGAGCCACAGTCAGAAATACACAGGATTTCTACCTATTCCCCTAAAGGAGTTGAGAGTTCAAAATATGATACTTCAGAACACAGAATATAAGCTTACAAACAAAGTAACTTATCCAACCATATAATATAATCTCAAAGGGGAAAACATAGATTTTCATTGAAATGAAAGACTTTCAAACATTCCTGATGAAAAGCCTAGAGCTGCATAGAAGCTTTGAAGTGTAAACACAGCATTCAACAGAAGGAAAACCAAGCTCCTAGGTGGAAGCTTATCTAAATCCACTTCTGGGGCTAGAGTCCCATCTATGAGCCACTCCCAGCCATCATCATGAAAACACAGAGACATAAGGGAGAGTAATAAGGTGAAAGATGGATGCCAACAGTTGGAGATGGGTGGATTCTGCTGCTATGGAGAGTATTCTTCTTAATGGATGGAAGACCTCAGCCTAAGGATAGAGGTGGAGATAGACAAGACCATTGGAGAGGGAAGAAGAGTTATCTTAACTTTTGCAGGTACAGCCAATCAAACAAGCATTTATAAAGTACCTGCTGCGTATCCGCCAGGCACTGAGATCAAGTAGCAATACTTTATATTTTGCATATTTCACCAGGTAAAAATAAAGGCTGTACTATATTTGTTATGTTATTAGCCTGATTTCTCATATGTAACCTTAAAGTCCTTTCAGATTTTTTTTTTGTGGAGAATTAAAGGCCAAATTCTGATGTCCCTTGGGGAAACCATATTAGGTGGCAAAAGCTGCTCTGGGAGGCAGAATTGTATTCTGGAAAGAATTTGGCTGCTGTGGAGTCATATGTGCTGGGTTCATATGCTGCTTATAGTGCCTGTGTGACCCTGGGAAACAACTTCATCTAATTGGGCCTCACTTTCTTCCTACCTGGCTAGGAAGAGATCAGTGAGGTCACTAGATTGACTGGGATGGTGTTTCTTCCCTTCCCTGATGCATGTCCCGTAGCAACAGCTACTTGCTTTCTGTGTCTTCTTGTGCATTCTCTTCTGCAGTTGGTAACTATACTTCTCTTTTTCTGGCTCTAAATCTGCCTGCTTCTGTCTCTGTATCTCTATGTCCGTCTTTGTTTTGTTCTCTGTCTGTCAATATATACAGTATGCACAGTGACTGTGTGTATACATGTGTGCATTTCTGGGCATCTCTTGATATTTTGTAGCCCCTGGTGATTTTGATCTGTACTTGACTGACAGTCCAGGATAAAACTGGGAAGATGCCTTCCCCTCCTCCTGGCCTAGGAATCGTAATGGAGACCTGATAAGGAGGTAGGCTGAGTGCCAGCAACTCAGGATTCCAGGTATCCTTGGCAATGACCAGTCACCATGGTAACCAGTGATTAGAACTAGCTAGGGCTGCCTTGCTATTCACTAAATTTTGGCTTTAGAAAGATTATACTACATCAAAGATGAGGTGGGTAACTTGATTTTGACTTCCATCCTACTCTATGGTCTTTGAACAAACCATCCTGGGGCCCAAAAAGCCCAGACCATTTTACACAGAGGGTTTCAGTGCCTGTTTATGTTTTCTCATTTACATTGACCAAATGATTTACCTCATCAATAATTTGCAGTTATGGAGCCAAACCAGCTAGCATCAGTCACTGATGCAATGGCTGGGGGTTCAGCTCTGCTGGGCTTACAATGGTTCATTTGTGTTACCTGTCACCTGAAAAATTCCTTTTCGTTTTTTTTTTAATTTAGTTATTACCAAAAATCATTTGGAGGAGGGTTTCATTCCAGAATTAGATAGACAACATTTGAACCATAAATAGCCCAAATTTTGCTAGAGGTCAGATGGTAGTTGGAAGGGTTTGGTCTAAGCTAGCTTTGAAGGATCAAAGATCATAAGCAACTGTATCAATAGTCTTGACCTCAGTTCCACTCTTTAATTGAGAAGGTCTCTAGCATAAACTGTGTGAGCTTAGGCAAATTAACGCTCAGAAATGGTATTCAGTGCTCAGAAAACTCTACCAGCTCTGTTTGTCATACACTGGGGACCCTTCAAATGTGGCCCATCTATATATAGTCTGAGGTCCCTTTGGAACAGTGACATTCTGGGTTGCAAGATCCCTTTCAGCTGTGATATTTTGTTATGCTAATATGATCCTCCCAATCTCTGATGTTTTGTGTACCAAGGTCCCTTCTAACTCTGACATTCCATTTTCTCTGTTCTCTAGGTCCTCCAAGATCTCACATTCTTGATCTAAGGATGCTCCAAGCCCTGAAATTCTATGATTGGTTATTTAAGTGTAACAACATCTTACAATCAAGAGCTCATTTTGAAAGTGAACCTAGGGCTAAGATAATACCCTGGACTGTTATTGAAAGTAAGGACTTCCAAACATTTCTTGATGAAAAGCCTAGAGGTACATAGAAGCTTTGCAGTATAAACACAGCATGTAACAGAAGGCAGCCCAAGATCCAAGGTGGAAGCTTGTCTAAATCCACTTTCTAGGGCTACAGTCATCAATGAGTCACTCTCAAGCATTAACATGCTAACATAGAGCCCTTAGGAGAGTAATAAGGGGGAAGGTGGACCCCAGCAGAGGAAGATGGGTGGATTCTGCTGATCCCAAGGGCTTTTTCTTTTTCTTTTTCTTTTTTTCTTCAATTTATTTTTAGTTTTCAACAATCACTTCCATACTCTTTTGAATTTAAATTTTTCTCCCCCTCTCTCCCCACCTCTCCAAAATGGTGTGCAATCTGATATCAGCTCTACATATACATTCCTATAAACATATTTTCACATTAGTGATGTTGTAAGGAAGAATTTGAACCAATAGGAGGAACCACAACAAAGAGGGCACAAAACAAAACAGAAGAAAAAAAAGCAAATAGTATGCTTTGATCCACATTCAAACTCCCTTCTCTAGATGTAGATAGCATTATCCATCATGACACTTTTGGAGACATCTTAGATCTTCACATTGCTGAGAAGAACTAAGTCTATCAAAGTTAGTCATCACACAATGTGCATGTTACTGTTTACAATGTTCTCCTGGTTCTGCTCACTTCAGTCAGCATCAGTTCATACATGTCTTTCCAGGTTTTTCTGAACCCTGCCTGCTCATCATTCCTTACAGCATAATAGTATTCCATTACATTCATATTCCACAACTTGTTCAGCCATTCACCAGTTGATGAACATCCACTCAATTACCAATTCTCTGCCACCACAGAAAGATCTGCTATAAATATTTTTTTTAATATGTAGGTCCTTTTCCCATTTTAATGATCTCTTTGGGATAAAGCCTTAGAAGTGCTATTGCTGGGTCAAAGGGTATGCACATTTTATTACCCTTTGGTTATAGTTCTAAATTGCTCTCCAAAATGGCTGGATCAGTTCATGACTCCACCAGCAATGT
>NW_020953115.1:17874-40418 GCF_900497805.2 Vombatus ursinus | reverse complement strand
ACCTTGGGAGTCTGGCAGCTCCTGGGATTTTGAAAGAGGAGAAGAGATTGTGATTGAGTTTATTCTTCCAATCTCGAATTCTTGTCATTGCAATGAAGGCTGCTGCCAATTCCTTTAAGACCACCATTCAAGAGCTAGATGTCCCTTCAGGTCACCAATCAGATGCCAGAGTCCCACTGAGATATGCAGTTGGAGGCCAAGGCCCCATTAGGATCAACAACTGACTGGAGAAAGGATGAGACAAACATGAAGAAAGTGGAAGAGAGAAAGAAAAATAACTGCAAGAAACAATCAGTGGGACCAGTCTCTCCTGAAAGGCCTCCTGGAAAGACAAATCCCCTTAGTTACCTAACTTGGGGGTTCACCCCCTCTTGAAGAGGAAGCTGGCTGTGATGTCTGACCACAAAAACCTTCTTAAAGAAAGAGCCCCAGACTATTCATTAGGACCTGGGATCATAACTTGAGGTTGTCACTCGTCAAAAAGTACGTCCTGCTTTGTGCCTCAGTCTCTTCATATTAAAAATGGGCCATTTGTCCCCAGTTATCTCTTACATCCCTTCCACCTCTATCATTCTATGTTCCAAGGTCCCATCAAGGTCTAACATTCCACATCCTATGTGCTCACTCTGTGCCTCTCCAGTTTTGTCTCTGCTCAAAGGGCTCTTCCTTCTCTAATACTGTATGTCTGGAAGCTCCTCTCAGTTTGGACATTCTCTGTTAAAGGTCCCTTTCAACTTAGACATACTCTATTCTGTGCTTAGAAAAAAAAGGAAGTCACAGTCTGGACCCCTCTTTTGCTCCAAAGTCAGTTTTATTGGCAGAGGTGAGAAACTCATTCACTGCAGTTCTTTGAGAATGCTAAAGGACCAACTGAAGAGGACAATGCTTCTAATAGGGAGAAAGGTTCTCCTAAGGGCCTGGTGGGTAGTTGTTGAGGGGTATAGGAAGTGGTATAGGGGATGGTATAGGTATAGGGACTTCATTATTCATTATTTTTGTTGGGAACTCTTCCCAACAAAAATAAGGGTTCTAGTGATCCTGAATTCAGTAATATGGGAAAAAAATATCCCAATCCAAATCTAGGTTGATTCTGAAGTTCCCAGTCTGTCTAGGGTATGAGCAGTAAGTATTGACGTGCTGGTTTAGATATGCTAAAGTCTGTACTAAAGCAAGATTGTTTGAAGGAGCCTACCCAGCAAACCTGCCCACAGAGCTGCTCTTGTGTGAACCAGGGCTGGTCAGGGTGCATAAAGTCTAACTGAGAGTCTCTGGGAATAGAAAATTGCCTGGACTGATTGAGAGAGGCAGCAGGAAGCAGCCTTGGTGAAAGGCTTGAAATCTGTGGAGGACCAGGGGCTGGGCAAGTCAATCCCTGTGAATGACAGCCCAGGCTGGTGGTATAGCTGGGGAGTAGGGAAGGGATGGGAGGGCAATGAGGAGCTTCAGCTGCCAGGGCTGCAGTCCTAGAATCAGAAACCCACAGACTTGGAGGTTACTGCAAATGCTTCATTCCAACCTAGGCCTGAGCATCAATCCCCTGCACAACATTCAGGACTCATGGGCATTCAACCATTGCTAGAGAACTAAGTCATTTCCTTCTGAGGCAGCCTCTTCTACTTTGGGGCAGCTGCCTCGTGGAGGGAGAGCAGTGATATCAGCCTGATCACCCTCCCTTCTCCCAAATAGAAAGAGACCTCAAAGCCTCTCAATCTACCCACTCCTCTCCCAACCATAGAGGGGTAGAAATGTCATCTCTGGGTATCAAGGCAGCCTGTCCACAGTGATCCAACTGAAGACCTAGTCTTGAAAAGTATGAGAGAGTTCTGGAACCCCACAGAGGTCAAATGAATTGTCATAGTCACCCAGCCTACTAGAGCCTTAGAAAATCAGAACCAGGATTCCAAGCCAGGTCCTCTGACTCCAATCCCAGCATTCTGTCCATTACATTTCAGCTGTCTGTCACTTCAGGGAGTGGAGGAACAGGTAAATAGCCTTAAATAAAGTGAAGATGTAGAGGATGTATCTACATGGGAAATGTTGGCCAGGAATAGCACTAAGGAGGGGGAAATGGGGGTGCTAGAGGGAAAACCCTCTTCTCCATAAAATCAGATGTTATTGTGATTCCCTCAGGGATCAAGGCTCAGAGGTCCATCAGGCCAGGCAGGGTGGTTGTAGGCAGAGTGGTTCAGTTGGAGAGTGGGTAGAAAGGCTGGTCCCAGGTGGTCTGGCGGCTCATCCCTAACTTAGTGAATGAGGCAGTGACCTCCAGAGAGACCCCTGGGGGAGAGTAGGGGAAGAGATTTGGAAGTTCATAGATTTAAAGTGGAGGAGGTCCTTGGAGATCATCTTAACCTCAGAGACAAGAAGGAGCTTATCAAGGGGATACACAGAATATTCAGAACATTATGATATCATCCCATCAATTAAGTAACAAAAGTGTTGGTATAACCTTGGAGAAGGAAATTTGATCACTTTATTTTAGTTAGAATGATAATATGCAATAGAATTTATTGCATTTCACATTAAGAGGCATGGGAAGGTTTACTGAAAAGCCAAGGGGCATGGGGTCTGAAAAGGTAGGGAATCCCTGCTCTGAACCAACCATCTGAATCACTGCACAGAGGAAGGGCATGGAGCCCAGTCCTGACACCAACACTTTCTGCTACACTCAGCCCAGGCTTGATTCCTGGTTCCTTCTCACTTCCTACAGCCAAATACAAGCTGGTAGGCTCTCCCAGTTTGGCCAACTGTTCTCCTAGCACACACAATCAGGCTGTGTCTCCAGTAGGACACAACCAAGGAAAACCACACAATTTCTCCTGATGGTAAAACTGGATACCTATCCTCAAAAAGATCAAAATCCCTATAGAGAATGTAGTGTGGGCATTGTTTCCTTCCATCTTCTTTTTTTATTGCATTAATTAAAAATATAGAGTTGTTATTTATTTATTATAAACATTGTTTTTCTTTTAAATTTTCAGTTCCAAATTTTATCCCTCCTTGCCCCTCTTCTACCCACTGAGAGGTAAGCAATATGATATCAATCACAAATATGAAATCATGAAAGCCTATTTCCATATTAGCCATATCAAAAAAGCAAGAAAAATAAAGTATGTAAAAAACAATACTTCAGTTTACATTCAGAGCTCATCAGTTCTATCTTTGGTTGAGAATAACATTTTTTTTTTTATCACAAGTCCTTTGGAATTATTTTGGTCATTGTATAGATCAAAGCAGTAAAGCAGCTAAGTTCTTCCCAGTTGATTATCATTACAACATTGCTGTTACTGTGCAAAATGATCTCCTGTTTCTGGTCATCTCAATTTGCAAGAGTTCATATAGGTCTTCCCATGTTTTTCTCAAGCTACCCCCCCCCGATCATTTTTTATAGCACAATAGGACTCCATCACAACCATATGCCACAACATCTCCAGGCGTTACCCTGTTGGGAAGCTTCCCCTCAATTTCCAATTCTTTGCCACCACTAAAATAGCTACTATAAATACTTTAATATGTATAGATCCTTTCCCTTTTCCCTTGATCTCTTTAGGATACAGACCTGGCAGTGATATTAGTGGGTCAAAATGTATACAGTTTTATGGCTTTTGGGACATAATTCCAAATTGTTCTCCAGAGTGGTGGGACCTGCAGACAACTCTACCAACAATTCATTAGTGTACTTATTCCCCCTCATCCCTTCCAGTATTTGTTATTTCTGATAGATGTAAGGTGGTACCTCAGATTTTTTTTATTTGCATTTCTCTAAAAATTAGTGATTTAGAACATTCTTTCACATGATTATATATAGCTTTGATTTCTTCTTCTGACTGCTCCCAGTTCATATCCCTTGACTACTGATCAATTGGGGAATAGCTCTTATTTTTATAATTTTTACTAGGTTCCTGATATATTCGTGGTAGAAGATATTTATCAGAGAAACATTGTAAAAAAAATTACATTACTTTATTAAGTGTGGTACCTTTTAGTAAAATTGTAGTTTCCCTATCTCTTTTAATTATGTCTATTTTTGCTTCAGTCTGACAACACTGTCTTTTTCCTTCACTTGAAATGCAACAGATTATGCTCCAGTCCTTTATTTTAACTCTGTGTGTGTGTCTTTCTGTGTCAGCTGTGTTTCTTGTAAACAACATATTGTTAGATTCTGGTTTCTAATCCATCCTGCTACCTACTTCTGTTTTATGGGTGAGGTCATCCTTTTCAAATTTTTAGTTATGATTACTCACACGTATTTCCCTCCATCCCATGCATCATGTATTTCCTCCTCCTCCTCCTTTTTCTCTTTCTCTTTCTCTCTCTCTCTCTCTCTCTCTCTCTCTCTCTCTCTCTCTCTCTCTCTCTCTCTCTCTCTCTCTCCTCTCCCTTCTCAAAGGTCTATTTTTCTTTTAACCACCACCTCCCTTAATCTGCTCTTCCTCTTGTGAGGCTCCATCCCCTTTCTATTATCCCTTTCTCCTATTATTCCCTATTGAATAAGATAGATGTCTATATATAACTGAGTATGTATATTCTTCCCTCTTCCCCTTCACCAGATCTGATGAGAGTGAGGTTGAAGCATAGCCCACTAACTACCCTCCCATTTCCCCCACCAGTGTTAAAGCTCTTTCTGGCATGCCTCTTTTATGTGAGAAAAAAATTTCCCATTCTATCTCTGCCTTTCCCCTTCTCCCAGTGGTTCCTTCTTTCTCACTTTATTTTATCTGAGATCACTCCAACATAATTAACTCTCACTCCCAGCCTCTATGTAGACTCATTCAAACTGATGAGTTACATGTATCATCTTCACATATGGGAATGTGATCAATTTAATCATATTGAGTCCCGTATGATTTCTCTATGTTGTTTATGTTTTTATGCTTCCCTGGAGTCTTGTGATTAGGCATGCTTAAAATTTCTCTCTTTCATCAAATGTCCATTTTCTCCTCTGAATGGTCATACTCAGTTTTGCTGTGTAGTTTATTCTTCTTTGTAATCCTAGGTATTTGGCCTCTCAAATATCATATTACAAGCTCCCTAATCCTTTATTATGGAAGCCTCTAATTTTTGTGTGATCCTGACAGTGGTTCCACAATATTTGATTCATTTATTTGTGACTGCTTGTAAAATTTTCTCCTTCACCTGGGAACTCTGCATTTTGGCTATAATAATTCCTGGCAGTCCTCATTTTGGGATCTCTTTAAGGAGGTGATTGGTGGATTTTTTTTTCAATTTTTTTTTTTTTATTTTACAATCTGCATCTAAGATATCAGGGAAATTTTTTGTGTAATTTCTTAAAACAATGCCTAGGCTCTTTCTTTGATCATGGATTTCAGGTAGTCCATTAACCCTTAAATTGTCTCTCCTCTATCTATTTTCCAGTCCAATTTTTTTTTCTGATGATATTTTTCATGTTTTCTTCTATTTTTTCATTCTTTTCATTTTGTTTTATTGCAGGAAGCAAGCCATCCTCCACTGAAACAGGCTGTGGATGGAAGGGCCAGTGTTGGGAAGTAACACCTGCCATCACCTTCTAAAGCCCTACATACAACAGTACTGTTAAGTTATGGAGACTATTGAATTTATAGCAGGGGGTGTAATGGGGAGGAAGAGTGGAAATAGCTCACTGGTAGTAATTGTTCATTTGTCTTAACTGTATATGAGCTGGTGCCCACCAGGCTGCCATGCTCCAACCTCTCTGACAAGGCTTCCATGCCCCAGCCCTGCTGGAGGGAACCCTGAGTCCCTGGTCCATTCTGACCTCAAGACTCCCAATTCTGCAAGGCAGGTTCTCTGATGTGTTCTAGAGAGGCTTGGGCCTTGTCCTTTGCCCAGCCACTGGCACCCTTAGTGACTCAGGCCTTTCTATTCACCCTGCAGGTGACTCTTCCTATGATCATTGTTGCCCCAAATTAGAGTGAGAGCTCCCTGAGAGCACAGACTCTATCTATTTGTGATGGCAGTTTTTAGCATGGTTCTTGACAAAGAGTAAGCACTTACCAGTGCTTTTCATTCATTCATTCATTCATTTACTTTTAAAAAAAAACTATTTGTGTTTTAAGCCTTGTCAGCTTGTGTGCTTGTCAGGAAAGTTGACACTGCTGTTGGAGGTAGGAGTGGATTATCAAATGCTGAAGTTCCTATATCATCTGGAAGTGTGGGTTTGGGTGGAAAGAGAATTGGTCAAAGACATGAAAGGTCTTTGACAATATCTGTACCCTTAATTACAAGAGGTAGCTGCTGAACAAGAGTCATTCTCCTATGTCCTCTTTTGGTGACAGAGTATACCCATCAGAGACTCAAGTTTCTAGAAGACACTGGGACTAAGTCCTCAGCTGCATGGCAGATCAATACAGTGAGGACTCAGAGAAGGCACAGAGCTCTGAGTGACTGAGACAAAGTGTGTACCTCTTCCACTGTGAGTGTGTGTGTGTGTGTGTGTGTGTGTGTGTGTGTGTTTGTGTGTATGGGAGAGTATGTGTGAGAAAGGGTGATTTTATGCTACAGAGATAATAGGAGGGAAGTAGGAGAGACAAATCCAGTAGATACAGTTCCCTTCTTTTCTTTCTCTCTCCTACCATATTTTCATCCCTCTGCCTCAGAACCTCAACATACTTCTCTAGTTTTTCTGAGGGCAGTGACTGTTTCCTTTTTAGCTTTGGATTCCTAGCACCCAGAGCACAGTATGGCATGTTGTAGGCTTTTAATAAATGTTTTTTGACCAATTTAGTGTCACTGAAAATTATGTAACAGTCTTTTGCTTCCCCTTGGTGGTTCAAAAAAAAAATGTTGAAGAATATTATATCCTGGTCTTTTTTGACATCTAGTGGTCATAGTACACATTGAAGAATTTAGACAGACTGCATTGTAAGGAAAGTTTTAGGCCAGAGAGGGATTCATTATACAATTGAGATACCTGTCTTGTGGCCAATGCAGATATTACACTTTCAGTCTGTCATCATGTGTTCAAATCTGCAATTCATTTTCAAACATATTTTTTATTGAATTTTAGCCAGTGTTATAGCTTATTCTTGGTTAAGCAGGCAGAATGGAACTAAGTAAAATACTGCATTCATGAAATACAGAGAGTAAGAATTCTTTCAATGTCAATATGAATTGAGACTAAATCATCAGCATCAACATTATCTATTAAACTCTCCATCATATCAAAAATCACCGGATACAGGATAAGCCTTCAAAACAGTGGTGCCTGTACTGAGCTAATTTTTGCCTCCATTGTGGTTAGGTGGATAAAGTCTTAATGTTTCTCAACCAAAGGAGTCAATAATTTTGAGGACATAAATGCAAAAAAAAAGAGTGATCTTTGTTTTGAAGGAAATTTATGAAAGAAATATGAAGTTTGACAAAGACTTGGCCAGTGTGAAATCAAGCATTCAAGTAAATATTTGCCCACTTGCCCAGGGCTTCTTGTTATTCAGTCACCCTGTGATGCCTGACTTACTTAAGATAATGCCATGGACTTTTATCCATGGAGTTTTCTTACCAAAGTTACTGGAGTGGTTTGCTATTTCCTTCTCCAAAGTGTTCACATTTTAGCAATGAAGAATTGATGCAAATAAGGATTACGTGACTTGTCCACAGTCATATGGTAAGTAGTAAGGCCAGACTTCAACTCAAGTCTTCCTGCCTCCAAGGTCAGTGTTGTATCCACTGCACCACCTAACTGCCCTGTCCAGGCCTAGTAAAAAGAAACAACTACAACAAAACCATAACCCTTGGAGTATACAAAATCAGATAATGATACTATAGCTGTAATCATTGCCCTCACTAGAAGGGCTTGGATTCCAGTCAAGGCTTTTCTACTTCCAAATCCTGTCTTCCAGCTGAGAGGAGTGATTTTTTCTATTATATTAATAATTAATTATAAAATTAGGATTAGGGCTTTTTCTCTCTATTCCCTCATTCAGGAACCATCCCCTTTAAGTCAGTCAGTCTCTGAAGGAAATTGCTGATAAATGAAATTTTCAAATCCTCAAGGAACATGTTACTTGGTCTAGGGCGGGACCTCAACCAACTTTCCTTCTGCTCAGAGTGTAAACAGAATGTAATATAGGTGAATTCCAGCCGTAAAGCATTTAATATATGCCCTTGCACCGCCCCCCCCCCATTGTGGCTGAGGGTAACCCAGCTCATGAAGGAGAAAACCAACCAGAGTGGTCCGGATTGCTACAGGTGATTGAGTCTTATAATCAAGCTATGTTCTCAGCAGAACTAGCCCACCTTCTCATTAATTGTTCATCTATCAGGGTTAATTTTCACCTGTCAGGAGCACCTCCTTTTCCAAAGGTATTAAAGCATTTAATATAGTTAGAAATATAGGTAGTCTTTCACAACATGACTATTATGAGAGTTCTTTGTATGACTACATATGTATAACCTATATCGAAGTGCTTTCCTTCACAATGAGTGTAGGTGGGAAGGGAGGAAATGAGAGAATTTTGAAATAAAAGAATTAAAAACGAATGTTAAGAATTGTTTTTACATATAACTGGGAAATAAGATGTACAGGCAATGGGGTATAGAAATCTATCCTGCCCTACAAGAAAGTAGAAAGGGAAAGGGATAAGAGGAGGGGGGGTGATGGAAGGGAGGGCAGATTGGGACAAGGTGTATTCAGAATGCATGTCATCTTGGGGTAGTGGTAAGGGAAACATAGGGAGATATTTTGGAACTCAAAATCTTGGGGGAGTGAATGTGTAAACATACAAACAAATGAATTATTTTTTAAAAGAAATTAAGGGATTAGTGAGTACAGGGAAGTATAGAAATCTCTTTGTGAACTGATGCAAAGTGAAGTAGGCAGAACCAAGAAAACAGGGCATATACATGATAATTATGATAATTTCAATGGAAAGAATATCATGCCAAAATATTAAAAATGCATGGAACAAAATGTTAAAGATAAATTATGATTGAAAAGAAAATAGACACCATCACTCCACACTGTCCAGGAGGTGAGAGATCCACAGCTGTTGGACATTGCACAACTTTTACCAAATGCATCAATCAGTTCTACTCATTTTTCCTTTCCTGAGTAAAACAAAAAAAAGAGTAGTATTTGTCACATGGGATGACTCTCAAAAATAGAGAGAGGGAGAGATACATGAGTTGCTCTGGTGATGTAAGAAACTGAAAACATCAGTAAAAATGTTTAAAAACAGGTCAAATATCTCAATGGTAATAATGGAGGGGGGAAGGAGGAAAGAAAGGGTTTTGGGTTAGTGATATCAGGATATCAGGAGATGCCCTGTTTTCCAGAGGTAATGTCCAGCAAGCAAGGTGTGCCCTGAGCTTGGCATAACAACAATCCTTTGAACTCACTCTCAGGATGATCTCACCTACTGGCAAAATGTATTGATTTGACTAGCACCAGCTCTTCTCTGAGGGACTTATGCTTTTCGTTATTATGAAATATCGATAGTTCTTTAGATTTGTTGGATCTTCCCTATTTCCCAGGGACCTAAGTAGCTGACATCCTGCTGCAGAAAGTCATAAATCGCATCTGACACTCTGACCTATTCTTGTGCTTATAACTGTTAAGTGAACTGAACCAGGGGCTGTACTCCTGTTCCCACCATGCTTACTCTGGTTCTGTACCCTGCTAAATGATCACAAGGCTCAATGACCCCTAAGAATTGAGACAATCACAATGCTCAATGATTGTAATAACTTGGGAACTGTTGCCACAGGATCCAAGAAAGCCAGTGTTGTCCCAAAAATGCCTACATGTGTGGGCCTGACATGGGAATTGTTTACTCAAGACTTAAAAATGACTGTGTGGTGGTCCTGTCTTTTGTGATTTTCATGCATAAAAACCCTACTCCTGCAATAAACCATAAGACCTTCTTCTCTGGAGGATTTCTGTTTCCAAACATTTTCCTCACTTTTAAATTAACCTTCTGTTTGATTTCTGACTCGCCTGTCTCTAGCCTGCTTTGTTCCACCCTGGGCCACTTACAGGTTAGAGACTGGTTCCTCTCTAGTTAACAGTGATCATCAATGGAAGATCTCAAACTATACTACAAATCAGTGGTTGTGAAAACAATTGTTGTTTCCTGGCTCTATTTCCAGTTTTCTTGGCAAAGATACTGTAGTGGAGATGAGGAACTGAAGCAAACAGGGATAAGTGATTTCTCAAGGGTCACACAGCTGGTAAGTAAGACCAGATTTGAACTCAAGAAGATAAGTCTTTGTGACTTCAAGCCCAGTGGGACACCTAGCTGTTCAGAAAACAATTTTAACTCATTAAAAATTGGGAGATTAACCAATGGAAAAGATTAGCTACACAATATATAGAAGCAAACAAATAAAAGTGTTTAATACATTCAGCAGGTGGTGTGGGATGGGGTACAGGCAGGGAAAGACACACTATTTTATTAAAAAAAAGAAGAACGGGTAAGGAAAAGATGTTTGCCAGAAATTGGATGATATCAACACCACACAGCACTGATTAAATGTAAATACAAAGAGATACAAAAAAGAGATGTAAAAAGGGAATCAATATCAAATTAGAGGATTAAGAAGAAATTAATTTTCCCATTTATCAATAGGGTGAGGGATCATAACAGAATAAGCAATGGAGAGGATCACAGAGAATTAAATGAATAATTCTCCTTCTAGAAAGTTAAAATCTTTTTGCATGAACAGAACAAATGAAGTTAAAATGAGAAGGGTAACATTTAAGGGAGGAAAAACACCTTTGCGGTAAAGTTCTCTAAGGACTGTTGCATGTGCAAGATACAGTAGGAACTAATTCCAGTTTCCAAGATGAAGAATCATTCTCAAATAAATCCAAGGACATGAACAATAAGTTTTCAAAGGAAGAAATCCAAGCCATTCATAGTCCTATGACAAGATGCTCCAAATCCCTTATAAAGAGAGAAATGCACATTAAAACAACTCTCTTCTTTCAGTCTGTAAATCATAGAGATCCACAGGTTCAGGGACAGTACCCTCTTTATGTTGCACAACAAGGATATATGGAAATGCCCTTTTCACCAGATGCTGGTTGAAACCAGAATAAAAAATAAATATACCATTAAATTAAATGACACCAAACAAAAGACATGCTATGGAAAAAGGGAGGGGAAGAGCTCCTAGAGTCTCAGGTGCTTTGTGGCCCCAGCTGTAGACCCTGGCATGGACACCACAGGGCTGGCACCCCACTGGAGGGGATGCAGTAAAAAACCTGCAGGGTGGGGGAGGGGAAGACAGATTAAAAACCTGCCGATTGGGATTGATATATCCCAGGTTTTGCAGTTTAGTCAGGATTTTTTTTTAAAAGTCCTATTTTTTTAATTCAGGTGGTCCACATTACTTGATAAAAAAAAAATTCTGGAATATCGTAAGATCTTGGCCAAGTTCAAGTAAACAAACTTTTCAAGATGCTGAAGCTACCACCCCCTCCCCCCCAAACGGAGAGCACCTGGTTGTATGTCTCTGTATTCTGGGCCCAAACATACAGGCATTTAACTGATTGGAAGAAACTGATCCCAGATAACTCCCATCATCATTAGCCAACTTGAGTTTCTTTACACTGGGATAAAATAAATATCCTTAAGAAATATTTAGATGAAGCTAGAAAGAAAATTAAATATCCAGAGTCGGAACCTTTTAATAAATTACTACCCTAAACCACTAAATAGAAACCTCTTGTAACATGGATTCTTTTAAAGAAACCTTAAATGGAATGAAATAGAATGGGGAAAGGATAGAAGAAATTTGTGCCCTCCAGAATGATAGAATTGTATTGCTTAATTAAAACAGTAAAAGACGGATTTGCTGGTTTGTAGGACCAAGTCACCTCTGGCAGAAAAGATTTATCCACCCATTTCTGAGAAAAATTCACCCTCTTGGCTCTAAGGATGAGGAAGGGAAGGGGGAGGCTAGTTCCTAGACTGTCTCCTTTCTTCCCAGCCCCAAGGTCAAGCCAAGGATGGGAGCAATGACGGATGGAAGAATGGAAACTTCCACCTGAGGAAGGGAGGGAGGGAGTGTCCTCAAAGGCTTTTCCCTTCGGAACTCCATGCCATCCCACCGTAAAGACCCAGACCTCCAGACAAAGGCCTGGGTAGGCAGGAAGCACCAGGCAGGAATCAGCCCTGGAGGAGCAGAGACACATAGGTACATATGTGTACACCCGTATACACATAGACATGCATGATCCTACTTACAGGCACAACATATGCATAGACAAAGGTAATAATACTCCCACAACCTCCCATCCATGCCCACACACATTTCCTTGGGCACTAAAACAAGCCAATTTGCGGTAGGGGGAGGTTCAGGAGGAGGTTGAAGAGGAACCAGAAGAGAATATAAGGGGGCATGCGGAGGGGCAGCGGAATGAGGAGGGGGAAGGGCTTACCACATACACACGAAGGCAGGACAGTGCGGAGCTTCTGGGATCCTTGAGCAGGGGAGGGGAGGGGAGGAGAGGGGAAGGGGAGAGGTTTATGGGTAGGCAGATCTCCAGCTGCTCTCGACACCCCGCCGTCCAGATTCGTGGGAAAAGGGAACTTATTTCTCCTTCTCCATTTCCTCCTCTTCCTCCTCCACAGACAAAGAGGACTGACCTTGGTGGAGGATGGGAGGGGTGGGCATGGTGATGTCACGGGAGGGAAAGGGATAGTATCCATCCAGAAGACAGGAAACACAGACAAAGAGGACTGACCTTGGTGGAGGATGGGAGGGGTGGGCATGGTGATGTCACGGGAGGGAAAGGGATAGTATCCATCCAGAAGAGAGGAAAGAGGGAGAAGAGGGGGGAGGGACCTCCCTGGCTTTTCTTTCAACTCCCATTATCCAGCCTGGCGCAAGGAGGGGGTCGCAGTGCATCTTCCCCTCGGAGGAGGGCACAGGTCTGAGCAGGGTCCCAGATTCCTGAGGGAAGGCTGCTGGGTCGAAGGAGGGGTAGGACGGAGCTAGCGGCAACTATGCTCACCTTGACATTATCAGGGGTCAGCTCCTTTACCGAAAATTTAGAGGGGGAGGGCATGGATAGTGGATGGTTTGGTGGGTGGGGGTGTCCTGGGCTCCACATAAGGGAACAGCACAGTAGCCTCAGCAGCAACAGCAGAACACCAGCCCATGAATGGGACTTGGATTCTTGACAACCCCCAGAGCAGAGGAGGAAAGTGGTGGTCTGGGGAAGAGGGGGATCTTAGACTCCTTTCTCCAGGCACAAGGAGACAAAAACAGGTATGGGCTGGGAGGATTACAGGCATGCGTTCATGTCTGCTCTGACCACATCTAAGTTGTTGGAAACTGGAGGCAATTGCTGCTGGGCAACTCCCTCCACGAATGAAGAAGAGTTGAGGCAGAGAGCTGGGGACCCTTCCAGGCTCCAGGATGCTGCCCTACCCACAAGGAGCATCGCCTAAGGGACTCAGAGCCCCTGAGAGGGCCCAGGAACCTAGCCAGGAGTCTCTGGAGACTGAGAAGAAAGCATCTTGATCAGATAGCTGCAAGGATAGAGACTGGACACCTGAGGTCAGTAGTGGACTCCCTGAGAAAGAAAGTCTCTCCACTGACACCTTCCCTCCCTGCAATTTGTACTCTCAGAAACTTGCCTAGAACATGGAGACTTTAGATGACTCAGCCCCCTCAATAAATACAGGAGGTAGGTGGTGGAGGGTTGAGGATCAGCAAAAAACTCTCTCCCAGGTCACCTCTGCCTGAGAAGCTGAGGAGACCAATGACCGTGCTCTTCTACATCTATGAGAGAGGGACAGCCATGTCAGAGGATAGCCAAACACATGAGCCCAAGGAAATGGGCCGGTAACCATGCCCAGATACCATGCACCAGGCAAAGTGTAAATGTAGCCCACTGATAAGGACAAAACCGGGAAGAAATATGCACAAAAAAAATGGCTGGTCTTAGCTATAAAGGATATTTTTTAAATAAGTAGCAAATTTTGGCCATGAGTTTTCCAGTGTCAAATCAAGAAAGCCCAAGCATAGTGTAAAAGAAAATTTACCCTGGAGTACTCAAAATCAGACTTTGAGGGAGAATCTAGATGGAATCTTTGTAGAAGTAGTAGAGCTGGGGCTCCAATCTGGCTCCTCTAACTCCATATCCCACTGTTCTTGCTGTTGGAACACAACTCCATCCTGAACACAACCTCTCCTTCAAGTCTCTTCTGTGTGTTCCATATCTGCTACTCCAGTTCCATCTTTGCCCAGTCTTTACCTCGACATCAAATGGTTCTAAAGGATCATAGACTTAAATCTCTGCCTCAGATCACCCTCAGAATCTACTTAGTTGAATCCCTTATGCTAGAGAGCAAAATGAAACCCAAGGAGGTAAAGGGGCTTGCCTCAAATCACATTTAGGATCAGAGATGTAGATTTGGAAGGGACCTAAAAGGTCAGCTAGTCCAAACTTCTCATTTTACAGAAGAAAAAACTGAAACCCAGAGTGGTGATGGGAGTTGTCTGATGTCACACAGCTAGAAAGGTAGGATGTGAACCCAGATTTTCCCGACTCAGGATTGAGCAATGTATCCACTACTTTCTACTGCCTCTTGTACTCTCATCTCACTAGTGTGCTCTCATTCCTCTAGATGTTCTAAGACTACAAGGATGAGGGGAAAATTTATTTTATCAATGTCAAAAGAAAAGTCATTTCCAAAAACCATCCAATTTCACCTTGTGAACATTTACCAGGTACTGATGGGCGTGAACTGAATTTTTTGGGGAATTTTCTATTTATATCCTACTCTCTCTCTAAAGCAGAGGTTCCCAAACTTATTTGGCTTAATACTCCCTTTTAAAAAAAATTACTCAGCACCCCCCTGTAGATCTATTTTTAACACTTTATTGTTTTTTTCCCTGAACTTTGCATCATATAAAAATATATAAATAAATGTATGTATTTTTAAAAGTGATGCTGCTTAAATGTAATAATTTATTGTAAATTTGTGGGGTTTTTCCCACATTGACATTTTGATAATGCAATATCTTATCATGTAACTGTATAGTGTCATATAGTAAACAGGTGATTACACACATATCTTCCTGCCGATACATGTTGGACTTCCCAACATTGTGTGACATGCTTGCCTGCCAACACTTGCTTGATAACACCTGTTGGTGGACTTGACTACTGACAGGTTATAACGTTCATTTTGTGTGTTTATTTGGAAAACAATTTAATTTCTATGATTTTAACTCTGTTACACAACAGATTAAACATGTATGAATGAGTTTTCAAAATTTTTCTTATCTTCTCTTCTTTCCTTATGCTTCCAGCGCCCCCTTATTTTTATTCAAAACCCACTCCCAACTGCACCTAAGGCTACTACTGCCTCCCTGGATTGTTCTAACACCCCGGAGAGGGCTGTACCAGTCACTTTGGAACGTAGGGAAAAAGTGAGAAGTACTGATCCCAGTTTTACCTTTTGCCTAAATGAGTTTTCAAGGATTTACACAACAGCTCTGGTTAGATGATATATCAGTATCATTATCTATATCTATATCTATATCTATCTATCTGTATATAAACATCATTTCAGCACAAAAGGCACTTGAAAGCTCTACCAGATATCCTCTGAGTAAACCACCTAATCTAGTAATACTCAAATATGAATCAGAGGGACACCATGAAGACATGGGCACGATGGATAGTGCAACGGGTCTAAAGTCAGGAAGACTCATCTTCCTGAGTTCAAATCTGGACGCAGACACGTATTATCTGTGTGATCCTGCGCAAGTCTCTTTACCCTCTTTGACTCAGTTCTTCATCTGTAAAATGAGTTTGAGAAGGACATGGCAAACCACTGCAGTATCTTTGCTAAGAAAACCATAAATGGGGTCATGAAAGGTCAGACACAACTGAAAAATGATAGACCATGGTCAGATGGACCCAGACTGACACTGGTCATCTGTCATCACCACGGACAACATTGTATTCTGTATCATCATCAAAGAAAAAGGACAGATGCACTACAAAAGCTGGGTCCAGGGAAATCACTTCCCAGAAAACCTCATTCTTCCTCAAGTTGCTTTGCTATGTTGTCAGAGTAATGAAATTCATGGTACAAAATGCCATTTCAATTCCTTTTCACAATCACACAGAGTACCACTGACAATGAATTGGTAAAGGGTCAGTGTCAAATTCTCCAAAGTATTTTTAAATTTCAGTTCCAAGTCCTGTGTGATCAGACTAATGTCTACCAGTATTTCTCCACGACATGGGTTTGATCTGGTGAAAAAACAATTAGTTTTTCCCCAAAGGTAACAATGTTATTCCTGGTGCCCTAAAGCAATCTTTTTTATAATTCTCTAATTAACTCATCCCACTCACCACAATGGCTCTTCAGAAAATTTTCATCCCCCCTCAAACCATAATTCCTTCCCACACCAACCCACCCTCTCAGCTGAGAACCTTGCCTCATCTTTTACTGAAAATATTGAGGTCATTCCCTGAGAGCTCCTTCTTTTCCCCTTTTCTTGCTGTCACATCACTCAGATGCCTTCTGCCACTGTCTCTTCTTCCACCTTTGCTTCACATAGAGAGATGTGTGTGCTCCATATTAAGCCAAACCTGTCTCTGCCTGCAAAAAATACCTTTCCAAAACATTTTCCCCAGCAGTTGGCTCCCTCTATTATCCACATTCTCTCACTTATCTTCAATATCTCGCTATGCACTAGCTGCTTCTTCTTGCATACCAACATGTCTAAGCCTCCCCTATACTTAAAAAAATCTCTCCCTGAATCCATTCTACCCTTCTAATTATCATCCTATATATCACTTCCCTTTTGTGGATAAACTCCTGGAAAAGACCATTTACAATAGTCACCTCTATTTGCTTTCCTCTCTCATCTCAAATGCTTTACAATCCAGTTTCTGCCCTCATCATTCAACTGAAACTTCTCTCACTAATGTTGCTAACCATCTCTTAGATGCCAAATCTAATGTTCTTTTCTCATTCTTTACCTTTCCTGATCACTTTGCAGCCTTTAACACTGTTGTTCACCCTTCTCTTGATACTTTTGTCTACCTTTTGTGATTTTATTCTCTCCAGGATGTCCTTTTAATCAGTTAATAAATATTTATTTAGTGCCTACTATATGTCAGACACTGTACTAAGCATTGGAAATACAAAGATAAAAGACAGTACCTGCCCCTAAGCACCTCACCATGGTCACTCCTTCTCAGTATCCTTAGCTGAATCTTTATCCAAGTTATTCCTGGTAACCATGAGTGTCCCACTGGGCTCTGCACTGGACTGCTTTCCCTTCCAACTAGATACTATTTCACTTGGTGCTGGCATCAGTTTCCATGGATTTAATTATCATCCCTATGCAGATGACACTCACAACTCTTTTTGTCCAATACGATCCTCTCTGCTGACCTGTAGTCTTGTATCTCAAACTTGCCTATTGAACACATCAAGTGGATGTCCTGTAGACATCTTAATTTCAGTGTTTCCAAAACTGAGCTCTTTCTATCACCCTACCCTCAACACACTTCCCTTTCAAAATTCCTTATTACTGTTGAGGGTACAACCATCTTCCCTGGCACCGAGGCCCAACAACTAAGTGTCATCCTTCACTCTTTTTTATTTTATTTTTATTTTTAATATGTGTTTTTAAAACTTTGGGTCACGAATTTTCTCCCTTCCTCCCTCCCCACCCACCCTCATTGAAAAGGCAAGCATCTTGATACAGGTTATAGATGTGTAGTCATGCAAAATACTTCCATAGTTGTCATGTTGTGAAAACCTAAGTATATTTCCCTTCATCTTATCCTACCACCCATTTATTCTATTCTCTCTTTTGACCCTGGACCTCCTCAGAAGTGTTTGCTTCTGATTATCCCCTCCCCCAATCCACCCTCCCCTCTATCAATCCCCTGCTCTCTTTTCCCCTTCCCCCCTTATTTTCCTATAGGGTAAGATAGATTTCCATAACCATTATGTTTGCTATTCCCTCCTTCAATCAAATCCTATGAGAATAAGAGAATAAGATTCACTCATTCCCTCTCACCTTCCCCCATTTCCCCTCCACTGTAAAAGTCTTTTCTTGTCTGTTTCATGTCAGATAATTTACCCCATTCTACTTCTCCCTTTCTTCTTCTCCCAGTATAATCCTCTCTTACTCCTTAATTTTATTTTCAAGATATCACCCCTTCATCCTCAATTCACCCTGTGCCATCTTTCTATCTATCTATCTACATATACATATATATATATATGTATGTATGTATGTATAATTTTTCACTCCCACTACCCTAATACTGACAAAGGACTCATGAGTTACAAATATCATCTTTCCATGCAGGAATGTAAACAGTTCAACCTTAATAAGTCTCTTATGATTTCTCTTTCCTGTTTACCTCTTCCATGTTTCTCTTGGGACTTGTATTTGAAAGTCAAATTTTATATTCAGCTTTGGTCTTTTCCTTAGGAATGTTTGAAAGTCCCCTATTTCATTGAATTACCATTTTTTACCCTGAAGGATCATACTCAGTTTTGCTGGGTAGGTGATTCTTGGTTGTAATCCTAGTGCCTCTGACCTCCAGAATATGCTATTCCAAGCCCTCCAGTCCCTTAATGTAGAAGCTGCTAAATCTTGTGTTATCCTGATTGTGTTTCCACAATACTTGAATTGTTTCTTTCTGGCTGCTTGCAATATTTTCTCCTTGACCTGGGAATTCTGGAATTTGGCTACAATATTCCTAGCAGTTTTCCTTTGGGAATCTCTTTCAGGAGGTAATTGGTGGATTCTTTCAATTTCTATTTTACCCTCTGGTTGTAAAATATCAGGTCCATTTTCCTTGATAATTTCTTGAAAGATAATGTCGAGGCTCTTTTTCTGATCATGGCTTTCAGATAGTCCAATAATTTTTAAATTCTCTCTCCTGGATCTATTTTCCAGGTCAGTTGTTTTTCCAATGTGATATTTCACATTCTCTTCTATTTTTTCATTCTTTTGGATTAGTTTTACAATGCCTTGATTTCTCATAAAGTCACTAGCTTCCAATTGCTCCATTCTAATTTTTAAGGAAGTATTTTCTTCAGTAAGCTTTTGGACTTCCTTTTCCATTTGGCCAATTTTGCTTTTTAGGGCACTCTTCTCTGCATTGGCTTTTTAGACCTCTTTTGCCATTTGGGTTAGGCTATTTTTTAACATATTATTTTCTTCAGTGTTTTTGGGGGTCTCATTTAGCATCACTCTCAGTTTTTCCTCTACTTCTCTTACTTGCTTCTCAAAATCCTTTTTGAGCTCTTTCATGGCCTGGGACCAATTCATATTTTCCTTCGAGACTTTGGATATAGGAGCTGTGGCTTTGTTGTCTTCTTCTGGTTGTATGTTTTGATCTTCTTTGTCCCCAAAGTAAGATAATATAGTCTGACTCTTTTTGCTCTGCTTGCTCATGATCCTGGCCAATTACTTGAGTTATAAATTTTTCGTTAAGGTAGGGATCTATTTCCAGTGTGGAGAATGTACTGTCCCAAGCTTCAGGGGTTTTGTGCAGCTGTTTTCAGAGATACTTCTAGGGACCTGTAAATTTTCAGTTCTTCCAAGGTGCTATGATCAGGTCCTTTCCTGCCCTGTGTTCTGCTCTATGAGTGACCACAAGCACTCTTTTCAGTCTTGGAATTGTGAGGAGGATTTCCTCTCCACAACCACTACAAGCTCCACCACACCAGTGCTCCTCCACACCCCAAGACCACCACCCAGAACTGTGACCCAGATACAATCACAGGCAAAGCATGAGAATCCTGCACCAGCAAAGAGATCCCTGCAATCCCCCTCTGATCAACCACTGTATTCCCCCTCAGTCTGTGGGCCAGAAGCTCAGGAGGCAGCCACTGTCCCAGGGTAGATCTTGGGGAATGGGGCTGGGACCTCGAGCTTCTCTCTCACTGCAGAAACAGACTTTTCCCACTGACCATCTAAGTTGTCTTTGGCGTTCATGGGTTGAGAAGCCTGTAAACTGCCATAGCTGCCTGAGATTCAGTCCTCTGAGGACTGCTCCAGGGTCACTGTGGCCTGCATGCCCATGCCGCACTGTGCTCCTTTCCCAGTCAGGCGTGATATACCTTTCTGATCAAATATTCAGGTTATCTTGGGCTGGAAATTTGTTTTACTTTGTCTTTTTGTGGGTTCTGCTGCTTTAGAATTTGTTTAGAGCCATTTTTAATAGATATTTGGAAGGGTTTGGGGGAGAGCTCAAGCAAGTCACTGCTTTTACTTTGCCATCTTGGCTCCACCTCTTCATCCTTCACTCTTGACCGGCACACCACCCCCTAAACCAACATGTTGCCAAGACCTGTCAATTTTACTTTTGTTAGCAGGATTTTACTAATGCACTGTCTAACCTTAGAATGACAAAACAGCAGGCCAGATACAAAGTGGCAGTAATCAGGTAGGCCACAATGGGCAGAAAAGGAAGCCTTCTCTGCTGATGGAAGGACAACTTTAACCAGAGAGAAACTTCAGCACAGTGGTTCCCTGGTAATAGAGGCAAATTGGGCATAGTGTAGAAAAAAGCACAGAGGCCTTCCCAGAATGGAGGGAGGCTGTGATGTAGAGTAGAGCAGCATAAGAACAGTCCTCTGGAAGGGGGCAATTCAACAGCAAATGTATTGGTATTAGAGGGTAAATCCCAGGCAGAATGAGTGAAACTCACAGAACTCAGTGCTTTCAGGCTTGCATTTTTAGCTTTGACATGGTTATGGAACAAGAGGTCTTTCTAAGATTCCCATACTAACCCAGAAATTGAATAGTTTCCTTTATAGTTGTCTTTGTTGTGGGTAAAGGTCAGAGTTCTGATGCCTGATTTGTTAGGGCAGGCCCCCACTCTCCACTTGCTACAAGGGGCTTTTCCAGTGTTATAAGATGCCCCTGTCCCATTCACAGAAATCTTTGGCCTCATGAGCTGGCCAGAGAAATCAAGTGAGGCATTTAGGGAAGCGACATATGTGGAGTTTAGAATAAAGGCACAATTACATTGCATGGGATTTAATGATCCAAGGTAAGGGCCCATGTTGCCGCTTATGCTCTGGACACAGAGTCAAACCTCGAGTGTAATAAACCCTGTAGGTAAGGATCTGATATGCTAGGAACCCTAAACCTGCTGTTAAGTCTATTAATTCTCAGGCTCCTTCTCATTATAGGCAAGTGTAGTGCTTGTGACTGTGGTAGTGTCCTGAGAATAAGTGACAGAAGTAACGGTAGGGGACACTAGCTGCTCCCTTCACATAAGCTACTGCTCTATGAAGCAAATGGTAATTGGGTGAATTCTCAGCCTGGGTGGAAGCAGGAGTTTTAAGAGCATGTCTCAGAAGGACAGCAAAATTGAAACCACCCATTTGGGTCATGATTCAGGCTTCTAGTGAGGCAGGTAGGGCTAAAGCTTCGAGGGGTTAGGACCTTGAAAGTGAAAGTCAGAGACTGCTGTAGTAGCAAGAAAGAAAAGGTTTAATTCATAGAGGAAGTGACTGCAAACCTCAGGCCACATTTGGTTTCTTGGGTCAGTAGTCTGCATCTGCTATCATGTTCCCATCATGGGGTCTTGGGAACAGCTGCCTACCTCAGACGTTGATTGCTTCAGACCCCATTTAATTTTTAGGATCAGGTCACTTGCCAGTTGGACAAATCAAGTGGGTGGTGCTGCCCTTTTGAAATGTGACAGGTGGTTCCAGGACTCCATTCCCCAGAGTAAAGCTGCAGTGAGAGTGGTGAACAGGACTTCAAAGGGGTCTTTTTCACCATGCCTCCATAGAATATTTGCAAAGATAATGTTTCCAGTAGACCCAGTCACTGGGTTGTATCAGGGGCTGAGTCTCAGTTGGAATTTCTAAAGAATGGGACCGTGAGACAAGTTGGTAAGTCTCTGATATTTTCTGAGCCAACCCAATACAGTATCATAGGAGGGAGCCTTTGGCTGCTATGCTTCCCACCCATGGGTACAGTGACATTGGGCATCCTATTGCTATCTCATGAGGATGAGCTTATGGGAACCAAATGATCTAGACCTAAGCCTTAGCAGGGCTAAAGGTAGAGATTTCAGAGAAATTAGCAAGGGAGGTTTTAAGTATCCCATTAACTTTTTCAATCATTCCTGATGACTGGGATGATAGGCACAATAAAAGTGCTGAGTAATTGGTCAGGATGAAAACAGCTTAGCTAATGAAGCTTCTTTGAAATGGGTACCTTTATCACTATGTATTTCTTTAGGAAACCCCCATAATGAAATGGTATTTTTCTTTTTAGTGAGGCAATCGGGGTTAAGTGACTTGCCCATGGTCACTCAGCTAGTAAAAGTCAACTCTCTGAGGCCAGATTTGAACTCAGGTCCTCATGACTCCAAGGCCGGGGATTTATCCACTGTGCCACCTACCTGAACCTGGAATGCTATTTTCAAAGAGGATTTCTGCTACAATCTTTGGTTTGCTTCACTTAAGGTATACAGGCACAAGAATGCAGTGAGTGAGAGCATTGACAAGGATTTGATAGATCATTTCAATCTACATTGTTAATTCTGACTCCTGAGTCAGAGGCAGCTCTTGAGTAAT
>NW_020953115.1:0-17474 GCF_900497805.2 Vombatus ursinus | reverse complement strand
CAGCTAGTAAAAGTCAACTCTCTGAGGCCAGATTTGAACTCAGGTCCTCATGACTCCAAGGCCGGGGATTTATCCACTGTGCCACCTACCTGAACCTGGAATGCTATTTTCAAAGAGGATTTCTGCTACAATCTTTGGTTTGCTTCACTTAAGGTATACAGGCACAAGAATGCAGTGAGTGAGAGCATTGACAAGGATTTGATAGATCATTTCAATCTACATTGTTAATTCTGACTCCTGAGTCAGAGGCAGCTCTTGAGTAATCTAAATTATTAGTATATTCATTACACATATCATATCAATTAATATGAAAATTGTGATTTCCTTTATATCTTTGTTACAACTCTCACATGTGCCCCTTTATCTCCTCTGACATTACCATCACATCGGAGCACACCCTCATCAATTCATACAATGGACCACTGAAACAGCCTTCTGGTTGAAGTGTCTGCCTCTAGACACCCCCATTCCAGTCTGTCCTATCCTCAGCTTTCAAAATCATCTTCCTAAAACAGAAATCTGATCATGTGCCTTCCCCTGCCCCACTCTTGTTTTTCTCCTCAATCAAATCCAATGGCTCCCTATCAGTTCAGAATGAAATATAAAATCCTCTCTGGTATTCAAAGCCTTTCATAAACTACTTGCCCTCACCTTTCCAGTTTCCTTACATGTTACACACTCCTCCTGCACCTCCTTCACCTTTATGATGTACTCTTCATAGCAACAACACTGGCCTCCTTGCTTTTTCTAGCACAAGATAGTCCATCTCACAAATCTGGGCATTTTCTTTCAGTGGTTGTCCTTCACACCTGGAACATTCTCCCCCTCATCTCTGTCACCTAACTTGACTGGCTTTCTTCAAATCTCAGCTAAAATCCCACCATCGATAGGAAGCTTTTCGCTTTCCCATGTATTTCTAGCACCTTCCTCATGTTACTTATTTCCAGTATTTCCTGTATATGTCCTGTTCATTCATAGCTGTTTGAGTGCTGACTCCCCTTGAGAGGGCAGGGACTGTCTTACCGTTCTTCATATTTCCAATGTAGCACAGAACCAGGCACATAGTAAGCAACCTTACAATGTCTATTGACTGAACAGAACCTGATTGGCCCCTGTTTCCCTCATGTAGTCTCCATAGACCAATGGATAGTCAGGACCTGTCAAACTTGGTGGATTTCTGAAGGCCATTCAAGACCTCATACTCTCCCCTCGAACCCTGCTCTGATAACCAGATGTGTATTTATATGAAGATTAGAGGTGCATTGTCCTGAGAAGCAGTGTCACTATATCATTGTTGTATTTCTATGCTGTGCTAGTTCAAAGTAAACCTGCTACTGTTAACTGTCCAATGACTTCTCAGTGCCTTATTTCATCCTAATTTTGACCCTGAATTGAGAGATTGCTGGTGCTCAAGACTCCTCTAACAACCTGACACAAGAGAGATACTCAGAGAATTCTGGATAGACTGACACTGTCCAAAGGAAGCCTCCTCCTGACAGTAGGGCCTACTGGGACAAACCTTTTGTTGTATGTTACAATCAAAGAGGAAGATAAATCATAATAGCAATTGTATACATGAAAGAGTTGGGACAATAGGACAATTCTCAGGCTCAAAAAATTTGAGGAAGAGCAGAGCTGACAATCAGCAAAATCTGAGCTCCACATTTCCTTGTTTACTCGATTTTAAGTCAATTTGCTTTACAACATTTGTTGAGCACCTACTGAATGTTCAGCATAATGTTACTGTGAGCAGAAGAATGGTGGGGTGATAAGAATGAGGAAGGGTGGACATTAGGAGGAACAACATCCCTCAGGTAATTTCCAGAAGTAGATGTTCTGTTCTTCTCCTTCCTATCTCCCTTCATTCGCTTTGAGTCATGAAAGACTGTTCCAACAAATTAGACATCCCTTTGGGATAATAACATTGAATACATGAACATATATGTGTGGGTTTCAGAAAGTGGAATGGAGACTGGGAATGGAGGTATGAACTATAGCCCTTAGTACAATACTTTGCATATAGTAGGTGCTTAAGGAATGCTTTTCAATTCATTCATTCATTCAGTCCTGGCTGGCAGTACAGAGCTGTCCTTGAATAGATGATGAGTTTGGGGCTGTTAAGTAATCAATAGCCTCCACTATTTTTTATGGAAAGAATCTAATGGCAATGTCAAAAACACCATGAAAATGTAAGTGGGATGAGACCCATGGCTATTTTGTAGATGATAAGAAGAGTGAATGGTAATTGTCCTTCAGGACCTACTTTGATTGCTTGAAAAGATCTATTTAGAGTTTTAAACAGTGGTGGCAATAGCCTTTGAAAGACAATTAAAGGAAAGATGGGGATGCTGCACGTAACAGACAATACATAACCACCATCTTGTCTAAAATTTCCCCTCAGACCCATATGGAGACAGACCCATAAGAAATATTGGAAAACCTGAAAGCTATACCATACAAAAGAGCCTAGATATAATATTTCAAGAAATTAAACAAGAAAACTTTCTAGACATCTTAGAAACACAAAACAAAGAGGAAATAGAAAGAATATATAGGTCCTCAGAATGGACCCCCCAAAATGAAACCTCCCAGAAACATTATAGGGAAAATCCCAAGTTTACAGGTCAAAGAGAAAATATTGCCAGCAGCTGGTAAAGAAAAGAGGCAAGTACCAAAGAGCCATGGTCAGGAATACACAGGATTGTCAACCATTGCCCTAAAGGATTTGAGACCTTGAAATATGATATTTCAGAACACAGAATATAGGCTTACAAACAAAGTAACTTACCCAGACAAATAGTATAATCTCACAGGGGAAAACATGGATTTTTATTAAAATAGAAGACTTTCAAACATTCCTGATGAAAAGCCTAGAGCTGCATAGAAGCTTTGAAGTGTAAGCACAGCATTCAACAGAAGGCAGCCCAAACTCCCAGGTGGAAGCTTATCTAAATCCACTTCTGGGCTACAGTCCCATCTATGAGCCACTCCCAACCAATCTCATGAAAACACAGTGACCTAAGGAAGAGTAATAAGGGGATTCTGCTGATCCCAAAGGTTTTCTTCTTAGTGAATGAGAGACCTCAGCCTAAGGACAGACCCTGTGGAGAGAGACAAGACCACTGGAGAAGGAAGAACAGTTTTCTTGACTTTTAATGGCCCAATCAATCAAATAAACATTTATTAAGCCCCTGCTGTGTATCTGCCAGGCACGGAGAGCAAGTACCAATCCTTTATATTTTGCATTTTTCACCAGGTAGAAATAAAAGCTGTCCTGTATTTGTTATGTTATTAGCCCGATTGCTCACATGAAAGCTTAAGGTCCTTTAAGATTTCTTTGCAGAGAATTAAAAGCCAAATTCTGATGTCCCTTGCAGAAACCATGGTTATTTGGCAAAAGCTGCTCTTAGAGGCACAATTTTATTCTGGAAAGAACTTTGGCTGCTATGCAGTCAGATGTCCTGGGTTCATATACTGTCTCTGATGCATAGTGCCTGTGTGACCCTGGCCAACAATTTAATCTTATTGGGCCTCTGTTTCTTCTCATCTGTCTAGGAGGAGATCAGTGAGGTCACCAGAATGACTGCGATGGTGTTTCTTTCCTTCCCTGATGCATGTCCCATAGCAAGAACTGCTTGCTTTTGGTGTCTTCTTGTGCATGTGGATGCACAATAACAGTAGTTCTGCAGTTGGTGTCTACATTGCTCTTTTTCTGGTTCTGACTATGCCTGTCTCTGTCTCTGCATATTTATGTCTGTCTTTGTTTTGTTCTTTGTCTCTCAATATATGCAATATGTACAGTGACTGTGTGTACACATGTGTGCATTTGTGGGCATCTCTTGATATTTGGTAGGCCCTGGTGATTTCAATCTGCACCCAACTGGTAGTCCAGGATAAAATTGGAAAGAAGCCCTCCCCCCCCTCCTGACCTAGGGATCATACTTGTGGCCTGATAAAGAAGTAGCCTGGGTGACAGCAACTCAGGATTCCAGGTATCCTTGGCAATGACCAATCACCATGGAAACCAGTGATTAGAACTAGCTAGGAATGCTTTGATATCCACTAAAATTTTTCTTCCTTCCTTTCTTTCTTTCTTTCTTTCTTTCTTTCTTTCTTTCTTTCTTTCTTTCTTTCGTGGAGGAAAATCTTTATTATGGTTCTGGAGAGAGAAGCGGGCACAGTACACTTTAGTAGCACATGGGCACTGGTTCAGTGGTGGAATCAACTTTTAAACAATTAGTAAGATCCATACTCCACCCATCACGGCTCCTATTGTTCTAATTCATCTGAGTTACACCCTTCCTGGACAGCCCATCTCAAGTTAGTCCATGTTCTGTTAACTCTGCCCACTTCATGCGTCCCATGTTCAAAAATGGCAGCTATCATTGCCCTTTAGGTGTGTCATCTCATATTCAATAAGCTTATAAAGCAAGTGCAATGAAGAAAAGCCTTTTCCAGGTCGAAGCCCTGTCCTTGAACCCAACGGGTTGCAAACGGTTTAGCCTCTAGGGCTCTTGCTTAAGGAACTAGCTGTTCATAGAAAAGTTCAGAGCACTTTGTGATTGGCTGAGGAACTATCCACAAGATCATGGAATTTCTTATCCAGCTGTTGAAGCCTAACCCCCTACAATTCCCTTCTTACAATTTCCCCCTTTTCTTTTCTAGTATAGATTTGGCTTCCACACATTCCCAATTTCCTTATCCTCTAATCTCTTTAACATGATTTTGCATTCTCCATCACTGGGGAAAGTCTCATTGGTACTTTCAATCATCATCCTTATATTGCCAGAGCCTGCCATCTGAACTCCCACTGTGGGTTCTACTGGAATAATCTCAGTGAGGGACATCTCTATCAATCCTTGTACCAGTCGTCTACTGCATGGAACTATACAACATCCTATAACATTTCAGCCACAATTAGGTTAGCGATAATGGATACAGCTATTCCTTTTCCATTTGCCAAACCAGGATTCTAACCATCCCTTTAATCAATTATCTGTCCCAGCGTTTTCTGCTAACTCCTCAGCTAAAGTGGTTAAACCTTGCAATGCCTTAGTGATGGTTCTATCTGGGGCTGTGCTGCTGGGCAACATTTCATCGGGGGATTTTGGGGAACAATATGGGAGAAGGAAAGGAGAAATTGACCAATGCATTGACAAATTAAAAAGGGGGCAGTCCCCTTATTAAGTACAGATACAGAAACCTAAAAGTAATGATAAATTGTCCATTTAAAGCTTCAGAAGTCTCTTCTCATACAGCTGTCTGACACTCTGGACATCATCTGGTAAAGTCCTCTGGTCTAAGTGCTGTTCAAACAGTGTCCAGCAGACTCTCCTCCTGCACAGATCCTCCTTCTTGTGTCCACTCTCCTACAAGATTAATCTCAACACAATTTTAAATTACCTTGCCAATAACTAGGGCAAATAATGAAAGTTAGAATTAACTCCCATGTCTCCACTCTTACAAGTTCAAGATTGGAGCCTTGGGCAATTGTCATATTTTAAGAACTGCATTACTTCTAGTTTTATACCTTGCATTAATTCAGTATTCATTCTTATTCATATTCCCCCATCAAGAGGATGAGATTCCACTGAGGAATTAGTAACAGACTCCAACACATAGTAGTTAATTTAAAACCAGTACATATCAAATACTAAAACAATCCCAACTTCTCGTCATGTACAAATAAATAATCCTTAATTAAAATGAGTGCTTCTTTTAAGGCATTTAAAAGATAAGTCACAAGCTATTCTTCTTTTAACATTAATTGTAACAAACTGAGACAACTTTAACATTAACCAAGTATTAACTAAGTAACAGAATAATATCCTAGTTTTACAATCTCCTGGCATAATGATCCTCATACCACTACAGGAAATTAAAGGATCCTGACTTATAAAGGAATATACTAGGAACAGATGTCAACACTTAATTCTGAATACTTAATTCTGAAGTTCTAGACCAAATAACTAAATCTGATACTTGCATTTTACTCTAATAACCTCAGATGTTCCTGCATCAATCTATTGTTTAATAGATTTGATATTTATGCTTATAAAACTTATAATTATAGGAATTTGCCATGAAAGAACAGGAGAATAACCAAAGGAAGGGAACAATGCTTCCCTAGATTCATGTCAATTCCAGGCAGAAGTTATATTGTAACCAACTGCATCGAGCCAGGCTAAAAGTCTGTCAGGTGTTATACTGGGGAAATTGAGTCAGGAGAATACTACCTCAGCTATGCAGAAAAGTCATTCTCCCGACCTTCCCATAAGAACACCCTCTTGCAGCTCATAGATGCAGCTCACAAACCTCTTTGCAGGTTGCTGATGTCATGGGCCAGGAGCTCAATCAGTTCCTTGTTAACCATACCTGGAGATAAACTCAGAATAGTAGTGCATTAACAGTCCCCAAGGTCTTGGATAGCAAATTCCCCTCATTGGTGTTTCATGTGTGACTATAGCTTCACATTAATTAGGGAACATCTCCAAAATGAACTCTAAGTAGTTTGCATAACTTCCTACACATGTTCTGGTTCTTAATAACATGCTGAGTAAAATAAAACTCCCATTAAGATCGTAAGTTCATATGTAGTTACAAAAATAAATTTCCCTTTCTGTTCCTCAAGCTTATTTATCTCTCTCTAATCATTCTTAATCTGAAAGAATGAGACACCTTCAGGACTGGAATCCTATGCATATAAGTTCAAACAGTAATTTTAACTCTTGCAAGGCCATGGAATGAATTCAGATCAAAACAGTAAGATCTTCCCAACTTGAAGTTTATATGCTTTAGTGGTAATCACCAGCCGTAGATCTCTGATTCTGCTTCCATTGAGACTATTTCTCTAAAAGCACCCAGTCCAAGGACACAACAAACCCAGGAATGAAACTCTAAGTTCATAGGGGGTTTGGACATAATTTTCATACAAATAGAAATTTAGTAGGCCCTCTAAAAGAATATCAAAGATTTCATCAAAACATTTTTTTCATAAAAGTATCTCCCTTTCTTAAAAACAACTTACAATTTCCTAATTACCATAAAATTCCTAGTTACCTAAATTCTCTAGTGAAAAGTCAAAAGGTAAAAGGTGCAATGAGTCACTTATTCAGTAAGGGTTCCATAACACAAAACTCCTGCACAGGATTGATAACAATTATGAGATTTTACAAAATTTCTTTTTTTTTCATAATTACCCAGTTTCTTTTCACACACACACAGAAATATTTTTGCCAGTACTTGACTTAAACAATAACACCAAATAGCTTAGTCAACAATTTTAAACTTCATATGTGAGAGCCAAATAATCCCAGCTAAAACTTCCCCTTTAAACATAGACAAAACTTGGAAGTTCTCATTTCTTAAATTACAGTATGTAAAAGGAAATGTTACAAAACGGGATCATATAGAACACCCCAATAGCCCTGATCCATTCCTTTTTCTCTTTTCTCTGAAGGCATAATACTTAATCTAACATTCCAGATTATAAAATAAATTGCCCTTCCAACGACATAACTGATATAATTGCTTACCAGACTATGTCATATAAGAAAATTCAGAAGTATGTAAGCAGTAGATTAAAAACTTGAAACAGACACAATAAAAATCTTTCTTTCTGAACCCCTTCACCAGGTCCAGCAGTCACCTGGGACCACTCCCACCCCTATAGACTGACTTTTCTTTATTATCTATGTGGTCTGATATCCTTGGGCCACATCCAGATTCCAGATCAAACCTCCATGACACTTCCAATCAAGACACTTGGTCCATGGCAGTCTAGACTTCCCCACACAAGTTAGTCCCTGACTTAAAAGCCAAGCCTATACAGCCCATCACCCAACAAACCCAGACTTTAGCCTAAAAATGACGTGGGTTGAAAATTTTTTTTTCTAATTTCTAATTGAGACCCTGATATATGAGAATACTTACATTAATTCCAAAACAGTGCATATCAAGATGTTCACGACAAAATATGTTTGTACCACAGAGCACACATTATAAAATTATTTCCATAATAGTAATAAACTTTGAAACAGCCCATTATCACTTTAGATGAGTGTACTTCTAAGTCACTTTGTACAGAAGATCATTCATCTCATAATTAATATATTAAAACTATAACTTTAAACTACCATATATTTTTATAATAGTCAAGATTTTAAATGAAAATCTGCTATCATAGTCTTATAACCAAATATACCTCACTAGGTATTTAACAGTTTCAAATTTTCTCATTTTATCACTAAAAGACCTATTCCAGGTCAAGAGTTACTTTTACACCATTTCTACCTCACAATGGTCCCTCATATTTTACAATCTAAGAGTTTTAGAAATACAATACAATTTAGAAATATAGTAGTAAGTTAAACAATAAACTTCAGATAACATCCATTGCATTTCCAGATTATCACATATGGAAATTATTGCTCTTATTACTCTTGGTACTTTTAACAATTACATTAAATAATAATAATACTACTTCTAACATATGCCATTGTATTAAGCATTTTACAATCATATCTTTTTTTTGTCCCGCAACAACCACTATTTTTTTCCTTTATAGAATAGTAAACTTAAATCCAATCAGATCAGAATTTATAATGGCTAATGATAAACATTTAAAAACATTCTTGTTTTAAATCCAACACTCTTGACCCTTTAAAAGGAAATATTCTCCACAAATTTATATATTCCCTTAAAAAGACACCTGGTGCTAATTCCTGCTCTAAATAATTCTCTCCCTTTTTCTTTCTCACTTCCTTAAAGGAACAATGAAATGTCCGCTCTTGGATAGAGCACCAGCCCTGAAGTCAGGAGGACCTGAGTTCAAATCCAGCCTCAGACCAAACACTTGACACTTACTAGCTGTGTGACCCTGGGCAAGTCACTTAATCCCAGTTGCCTAAAACAAACAAACAAACAAAAAACAAATAAAAGAAATGTTCCCTCTCCTTTTAGAGGCTTATCAGGTAAAGCCATCTTCCTGAAAATCTCAGGCTTAACAACCATTCAAGGGTGGGGAACTTAAGCACAAAACACCCTATCTCTACCCATTACACTCACCAAGGCTGGGCCACTTTCCTTTGCAGTTCTGAAATCTGAAGGGAGATAAGAATTGCAAATATGGAGACTAGCACTCTCCTTTTCTCTCTTTTCCCAAGTAGCCTTCCCAACTTTATTATGCATTTTAAACAAATCACTGAAATCTTATCACATTAAAAGACAGAAAAACCCTTATTTTTTTCAACTCTAAACACATCGCCCAGATATCAAATATATTGGCAGGAGGGATGCAAAGACAGCAATTCAAACTCCTAGACTTAGGATCCTATTAAACCTGAATTCAAATTCTTCTCAGCCCTTTTTCTTCTCTTTCGGCCCTAGTCATCTTGGGCTGTATGCTCTAGATCTGTATCAGTAAAGGCTGCTTGCTGCACCTTCCACTAACTTCTGAGAGATTCTCTCCCTGCATTTTGATTCTAATTTCAATCTCCTATTAAAAGCCTGAGACGGGAGCTCTTTCCCACTGTTTCTTCTCCAATGTCAGACCTCAAAAGTTACCCAAAAATTTTTCTGGCAGACACAAAACATCCACAGACAGACAAACAGACAATGTGCTCACGGTTCTAATTCTAACCTTGACCGGTCAAAAGAAACTCATTTTGTCCCAGGATAACCTTTGAATGGGTCCCCAGGTTTTTCCATAGCCTGACTCCCCCCCTTTTTTTAGGATTCTAGCTTTTTCTTTTTATCCGTATCCTGGGGAGACTAACTTATCTCCCCACTGAATTGTTTTGGGGAATCTCTGGGGGCCATCTTTTCTTCCCCTTAGGTACCTTCATTCTAGAGCTCTTTCCCCCCATCTTAGGGCTTTTACTGTGACAGTCCTTTGGACTGACCTCCCTTAAGATCTAGGACTTATACTCTGGAGTTCAAAGATTGGCCAAAAAGAGGCCCCTGCCCAAGCACCATTTAATGGTTATTTTTTGGGCCCTCCTTGCTGAGAGTGAATGTAAATAGTAACTGTTTGTCTTTCGCCAGCAGCTCTGAGAGTTTTCCCCTCCCAGTTTGATTTTTTTATTTGATTAAAGGGGCCATCCCTTGACTCACTTCTTAAAGAGGCCTATTCTCTGAATGGGCATTACCTCATTCAAAGTGAGAACTTGAAAAGACCTTAGCTTAAAAGGGCCAAGATCTCCCATTGCATCCTGGGCGAACTACAGTCATCCTGATAAATACCTGGCCACTGGACCCAGTGACTCTGGAGGAGAAAGTGAGACTGGTGACCTTGCACAGCCCTCCCTCCCTCAAATCAAAGTCAATTGCAAGTCTTATCATCATCTCCCTGATGTCATGGTCCTCTTCCAGAACAAAGAACTAACACCACAACAAGCATCAGTCCACATGGCTTCCTCTTCTGCAGCTTTATGGAGTTTCTTTTAGATGAAATATTATGGGTTAGAAAAATTACTAACATTAAGGCAGAGGTTGGACCCTCTGCTTAAATTGACATTTATATCTATCTCTATTTAACTCCTGGCCTCTCTGTGGTTGAGGCAAAATTCAGATTATTAGAAACCTTTGTGTGCCTAAAAAGTAGATTACTATAGTGTCTCTGATTAGACAAGTATTAAGAGGGGAAATTGGACATGAAGCAGACCTTTTCTTGGAACTTTCCTTAGGTCTTAAGTGGATGGGTACTCTGCTGGTGGCACCAGCCTGGGTCTTCTACTCTGATATGCTCATAGAGCCAGTGTCCATCCTTCTCTTTCTCCTTTTCCTGGTTGACCCAGCTGTGCCAGTTTTTGGATCAGCTTGCTATGTCTCTGCTTCTTCCTCTCTACTTCCAAACACCACTATTCTCAACTGTTTTCTGAGACAGGTCCTCTCTTTCATACAAGTTCCTAAAGGCACAACCAAATCCCCTGAGACAGTGCTTTGGATTGATTCCTGAACATATACGTAAGAAGCTTGTTCTCACTTGGTTCTGACTGATTGATTTAAAAACTGTTCTTGCCTAATGAAATTATTTCTTTACTTTGAAGGGGCCGGAATAATCAGTGAAGCCTCTTACTTTCACATAAGGATCCTCCCAGGTATAACAGTCTATGATCTAGAGACCCCTTCTGCAATGCACTCCCCCTTAGGCCACCACTAGAGAACATAAGAATGAATGGAGCTTTCCTTAAAATGAGAAATAGTTTCTATCTAAAACCATCAGCAAACATTATCTGCAACAGGGATAAGTGAGAAGTCTTCCCAATAAGATCAGGGGTCAAAAAAGGGTGCCCATTATCACCACTATTATTCAATATTGTACTAGAAATATTGGTTCCAGCAATAAGAGAAGAAAAAGAAATTGAAGGAATTAGAATACATAATGAGGAAACAAAACTTTCACTTTTTGCAGATGGTATACTTAGAGAATCCTAGAGAATAAACTAACAATGAGTTGGAATAATTAAGAACTTTAGCACAGTTGCAGGATATAAAATTGACCCACATAAATCATAAATATTTCTGTATAAAACCAAGAAAGCCAAGCATGGAGAGTTAGAAAGAAAAGTTCTACTCAAGATAACTATAGACAATATAACAAACATGGGAGCCTACCTGCCAAGACAAACTCTGGAACTACGTAAACACAAAATACTTCTCACAAAATTAAAGTCAGAGCTGAACAGTTGGAAAAATATCAATTGGATAGGCCAAAAAAGTATAATAAAATGACAATTCTACCCAAATTAATTTACTTATTCAGTGCCATATCAATCACACTATTAAACAATTATTTTTTAAAGCTAGAAAAATCAAAATAAAATTCATCTGGAAGAACAAAAGTTAAAAATGTCAAAGGAATTAATGAAAAAAAGCAAAGGAAGGTAGACTAACCATACCACATGTGAATCTGTATTATAAAGCAGAAATCATTGAAGTCATCTGGTAAAGAAATAGAGTGGTGGATCAATAGAATAGATTAGGGACACAGGACATAGTAGTAAACAACCATAGCAATGTAGTGTTTGATAAACCCCAAAACTTCAGGTTCTGGGAGAAGAACTCATTAGTAAATAAAAACTTCAGGGAAAACTGGAAAACTGTTTTGCAGAAATTAGGTATAGACCAACATCATACACTGTATACCAAAAGAAGGCCAAAATTGGTACCTAATTTAAACATAAAGGGTGATGATTTAGACTTAAAGGGTGATTCGACAAGGAAATTAGGACATGGAATAATTTACTTGTCAGATCTGTGGAGAAGGGAAGAATTTAGGACCAAACAAGAGATAAAGAGTGAAATTTAATTTACAAAAAGTAAAATGAGTCATTTTTATTATATTAAATAAAAAGGTTTTTGCCAAACAAAACAAGTGCAACCATGATTAGGAGGAAAACAGAAAACTGGGGAACAATTTTACAACAAACATCCTTGATAGAGGTCTCATTTTTCAAATATGTAGAGAACTGAGTCAAAATTATAAGAGTGCAAGTCATTCCCCAAAGGAAAAAAAAAATTAAAGAGTATGAACAGACAGTTTTCATGTGATCATATCAAAGCTATCTATATTCATATGAAAAAAATGCTCTAAATCACTATGGATTAGAGAAATGTTAATTAAAACAAATTTGAGGTATACTCCACACCTATTAGATTGTACAATAAGACAGAAAAGGAAAATGATAAATGTTGGAGGTGATATGGGAAAATTAGGCCTCCAATGCACCATTGGAGGATTTTTGAACTGTTCCTACCTTTGTGGAGAGAAAATTGAAACTATGTCCAAAGGGCAATCAAAGAGTGTATACCCTTTGATCCAATAATAACACTAGTAGATCAAAAAAGGGAGGAAGAACCTACTTGCACAAAGATATTTATGGCAGCTCTTTTTGTGGCAGCAAAAATTTCAAAATTGAGGAGATGTTCCTCAACTGGGGAATGGCTAAAGAAGCTGTGACATATAATTGGGATGGAGTACTATTGTCTTATAAGAAATGATGAGCAGACCGATTTCAGAAAAACCTTGAAAGATTTACATGAAGTGATGCAAAGTGAAATAAGCAGAGCCAAGAGTATATGGTGCACAGTAACAGCAAAAATGTAAGATGATCAGCTATGAAGGACTTAGCTCTTCTCAGAAACACAATGATCTAAGTAAGACAATTCCAAAGGATTCATGAGGATTAAGGCTATTCAAGTCCAGAGAGAGAACTGATCGTGTCTGAATACACATCGAAGCATACTATTTTTACTTTATTTTATTCACACTTTTCCCCCTTTTTGCTTTTTTATCTTCCACAACATGACTAATATGGGAACATGTTTTACATGATTGCACATATATAACCCATATCAATTTGCTTACTGTCTTGGGCAGGTGAAAAAAAGGAGTGGGGGAGAAAATTTGAAACTCAATATTTAAAAAAAATGTTAAAACTTTTAGGGGCAGCTAGGTGGCACAGTGGGTAGAGTTCTGGCCTTGGAGTCAGGAAGACCTGAATTCAAATCCATCCTCAGACACTTGACAATTCCGAATTGTGTGACCCTGGGAAAGCCACTTAATCCTGATTGCCTCACCAAAAAAATCATTTTTACACGTAATTGGAAAAAATAAAATATTTTTTTACAAATACTTTTGTGCCACAAAGAACAATAAAGAGAGCAGTTTCAGAGAAACCTGAGAAGACTGATGTCTAGTGAAGTGAGCAGAAGTACAGAACAATTTATGCAATAACAGCAACATTATAAGACAAACATTGTTGGGACACTGAAGAACTCTGATCAATGTAATGACTAAGTATGATTCCCAAAGACCTATGAGGATGCAGATTATACAACTCCAGACAAGGAGGGGATGGACTGATTTGGGGTTCAGAATGTGACATTTTTGGATGTGTCCAATAGGGGAATTTGCATGGTTTCAAGGTTTAGTTTTTCTTTTTCTTTTCATTCTTCCAATTTCAAGTTCTTGTCATTGCAATGAAGGCTGCTGCCAATTCCTACAAAACCATAATTCAGGAAGTAGACATCCATGAAGATCACCAATCAGATGCCAGTGTCCCATTGAGATCTGCAGTTGGAGGCCAAGGCCCCATTAGGATCACCAACTGGCTGGAGAAAGGATGAGATAAATATGAAGAAAGTAGAAGAGAGAAAGACAAATAACTGCAAGAGACAATCAGTGGGAACAACCGCTCCTGAAAGATCTCCTGGAAAGGAGATGAGACAAATCGCTTTAGTTACCTACCCTAGGGACTCACCCCCTCTTGAATAGGAAGCTGGTTGTGATGTCTGACCCCAAAAGGCTTCTTAAAGAAAGTGCCCCAGACTAGTCATTAGGACCTGGGATTGTAACTTATGCTTGTTATTCCTCAAAAAGTACATCCTGTTTTGTGCCTCAGTTTCTCCATGTTAAAAATGGGCCATTGGTCTCTACTTGTCTCTAACATCCCTTCCACTTCTACCATTTTCTATTCCAAGGTCCCATCAAGGTCTAACATCCCACATCTTCGGTGCTCACTCTGTTCCTCTCCAATTGTACCTCTGCTCGAAGGGCTCTTCCATCTTTAATGTTGTATGTCTGGAGGCTCCTCTCAGTTTGGACATTCTCTGTTAAAGGTCCCTTTCAACTTGGACATACTTTTCTGTGATTAGAAAAAAAAAGAAGAAGCCACAGTCTGGACCTCTCTTTTGCTCTAAAGCCATCTTTATAGGCAGAGCTGAGAAATTCATTCACTGCGATTCTCTGAGAATGCTAAATGGCCATCTGAAGAAGGCAGAGCTTCTAATAGAAAGAAAGGTTGTAATAGAGGCCTGGTATAGGTGAATGGGTGTTGGGGGGGTATATGGGATGGTATTGGTATGGGAGGATTCATTATTTTTGTTGGGAAGGGAAGAAGGGTTCTAAGTTTCCCTGAATTCATAAATATGGAAAAAATATCCCAATCCAAATCTAGGTTGATTCTGAAGTTCCACAGTCTGTTTGAGGCATGAGCAATAAATATTGACATGCTGGTTTAGATATGCTAAAGTGTGCACTAAGGGAGAATTGTTTGAAGGAGCTTAGCCAACAAACCTGCCCACAGAGCTGCTTCCGTGTGAACTAGGGTTGGGCACAGCACACAAAGTCCATCTGAGAGTGTCTGGGAAGAAAAAATTGCCTGGACTGATTGAAAGAAGCAGCAGGGAGCAGCCTTGGGTAAAGGTTGAAATCTTCAGAGTACCAGGGCATGGACAAGTTAATCCTGTGAGTGGAAGCCCAGGCTGGTGGTATAATTGGGGAGTGGGGAAGGGCTGGGAGGGCAATGAGAAGCTTCAGCTGCCAGGACTGCAGTCCTAGAATCATGGAATCTTCCAATCACAAACCCACAGACTTGGAGGGGACTGCAAATGCCTCATTCCCCCCTAGTCCTGAGCACCAATCCCCTGTACAGCATTCAGGACTCATGGGCATCCAGCCAATGCTAGAAAACTAAGTCTTTTCTTCCTGAGGCAGCCTCTTCCACTTTGGGGCAGCTGCCTCGTGGAGGGAGAACAGTGATATCAGCCTGATTCCCTTCCCTCCTCCAAAATAAAGAGTTCTCAAAGCCTCTCAATCCACCCTGTCCTCTCCCCATCATAGAGGGTTATTAATGCATCTCTGGGTATCAGGGCAGCCTGCCAACAGGGATGCCACCAATGACCTAGTCTTGAAAGTCTTTTCAGAGGGGGTTCTGGAACACCTCAGGGGTCAAATGAATGGTCATAGTTGCCCAGGTTACTAAAACCTTAGAATGTCAGAGCCTGGATTCCAAACAAGGCCCTCTGACTTCAATCCCAGTGTTCTGTCCATTACATGGCAGTTCTCTGTTACTTCAGGGAGTGGAAGAAGAGGTAAATAATGTCCAAATGTAGAGGACCTATCTACATGGGAAATGTTGACCAGGAACCCTTGCTCTGAACCACCCATCTGAGCCACTGCACAGAGGAGGAGGGACAAGGAACCCAGTCCTGATTCCAAATACTTTCTGCCACACTCAGCCTAGGCTTGATTCCTGGTTCCTTCTCACTTTCTACAGCCAAACACAAGCTGGTAATCTCCCCCACTTTGGCCAACTGTTCTCCTAGCACACATAATCAGGCTGTGTCTCCAGCAGGACACAACCAAGGAAAACCACATAATTTCTCCTGACTGTAAAACTCACTGACTATGCTCAGAAAGGTCAAAATCCCTAGAGAGAATCTAGTCTGGGCATTTCCCCCTCTCTCTATCTTCTTTTTTTTTAAAAACTACATTAATTTTAAAAATGAAATTGTTATTTATTTACTATAAGCATTCTTTTTCTTTTACATTTTGAGTGTCACATTTTCCAACTCTTTGCTCCTCCTCTAGCCACTGACAGGCAAGCAATATGATATCAATCATAAATGTGGAATCATGAAAACCTATTTCCATATTAGCCATATCAAAAAAGAAAGAAAAATAAAGAAAGTAAAACATAATACTTCAGTTTACATCCAGAGTTCATCAGTTCTCTCTTTTGTGGAGGATGACATTGTTTCATCACAAGTCCTTTAGAATTATCTTGGCCATTGTATAGAAAAGAGCAGCTAAGTTCTTCCCTATTCGTTATCATTACAACAATGCTGTTACTGTGCAAAATGATGTCTTGTTTCTGGTCTTCTCAATTTGAATGAGGTCTTCCCATGTTTTTTCTGAAGCTACCCAGCCCCAGGGTCATTTCTTACAACACAATAGTACTCCATCATTATCATATACCACCACTTCTTCAGCCATTACTCAGTTGGAGAGCATCCCCTCAATTTCCAGTTCTTCTTCATCACAAAAAGAGCTGCTATAAACACTTTCACATGTATAGGTCCTTTCCCTTCTCTCTTGATCTCTTTGGGATACAGACCTGGTAGTGGTATTTGTTCATCAAAGGATGTAGAGTTTTATAGCTTTTTGAGCATAGTTCCAAATTATTCTCCAGAATGATGGAACCAGCAGACAATTCTACCAACAATTCATTAGTGTACTTACTCCTTCTCATTCCCTCCATTATTTGTCATTTCTGATAGATGTGAGGTGGTATCTCAGATTTTTTTAGTTGCATTTCTCTAAAAATTAGTGATTTACAACTTTCTTTCATGTGACTATATATATCTTTCATTTTTTCTTCTGAATACTCACAGTTCACATCTTTTGACTACTGATTAAATGAGGAATAGCTCTTATTTTTATACATTTTACTCAGTTCCTGATATATTTGTGATAGAAGGTATTTATCAGATAAATTTATTGTAAAAGTTCTGATATTACTTTTATTATGTGTGGTATCTTTTAGTAAAATTGTAATTTCCCTGATTATCTCTTTTAATTAGATCTATTTTTGCCTGGTCTAAGATCACTGTATTTATTCTTGAGTTGAAACATAGCAGATTCTGCTTCTCTCTCTCTCTCTCTCTCTCTCTCTCTCTCTCTCTCTCTC
>NW_020953114.1:17878-40422 GCF_900497805.2 Vombatus ursinus | reverse complement strand
ACCTTGGGAGTCTGGCAGCTCCTGGGATTTTGAAAGAGGAGAAGAGACTGTGATTGAGTTTATTCTTCCAATCTCAAATTCTTGTCATTGCAATGAAGGCTGCTGCCAATTCCTTTAAGACCACCATTCAGGAGCTAGATGTCCCTTCAGGTCACCAATCAGATGCCAGAGTCCCACTGAGATATGCAGTTGGAGGCCAAGGCCCCATTAGGATCAACAACTGACTGGAGAAAGGATGAGACAAACATGAAGAGAGTGGAAGAGAGAAAAAAATAACTGCAAGAAACAATCAGTGGGACCAGTCTCTCCTGAAAGGCCTCCTGGAAAGACAAATCCCCTTAGTTACCTAACTTGGGGGTTCACCCCCTCTTGAAGAGGAAGCTGGCTGTGATGTCTGACCACAAAAACCTTCTTAAAGAAAGAGCCCCAGACTATTCATTAGGACCTGGGATCATAACTTGAGGTTGTCACTCCTCAAAAAATACATCCTGCTTTGTGCCTCAGTCTCTTCATATTAAAAATGGGCCATTTGTCCCCAGTTATCTCTTACATCCCTTCCACCTCTGTCATTCTATGTTCCAAGGTCCCATCAAGGTCTAACATTCCACATCCTATGTGCTCACTCTGTGCCTCTCCAGTTTTGTCTCTGCTCAAAGGGCTCTTCCTTCTCTAATATTGTATGTCTGGAAGCTCCTCTCAGTTTGGACATTCTCTGTTAAAGGTCCCTTTCAACTTAGACATACTCTATTCTGTGCTTAGAAAAAAAAGGAAGTCACAGTCTGGACCCCTCTTTTGCTCCAAAGTCAGTTTTATTGGCAGAGGTGAGAAACTCATTCACTGCAGTTCTTTGAGAATGCTAAAGGACCAACTGAAGAGGACAATGCTTCTAATAGGGAGAAAGGTTCTCCTAAGGGCCTGGTGGGTAGTTGTTGAGGGGTATAGGAAGTGGTATAGGGGATGGTATAGGTATAGGGACTTCATTATTCATTATTTTTGTTGGGAACTCTTCCCAACAAAAATAAGGGTTCTAGTGATCCTGAATTCAGTAATATGGGAAAAAAATATCCCAATCCAAATCTAGGTTGATTCTGAAGTTCCCAGTCTGTCTAGGGTATGAGCAGTAAGTATTGACGTGCTGGTTTAGATATGCTAAAGTCTGTACTAAAGCAAGATTGTTTGAAGGAGCCTACCCAGCAAACCTGCCCACAGAGCTGCTCTTGTGTGAACCAGGGCTGGTCAGGGTGCATAAAGTCTAACTGAGAGTCTCTGGGAATAGAAAATTGCCTGGACTGATTGAGAGAGGCAGCAGGAAGCAGCCTTGGTGAAAGGCTTGAAATCTGTGGAGGACCAGGGGCTGGGCAAGTCAATCCCTGTGAATGACAGCCCAGGCTGGTGGTATAGCTGGGGAGTAGGGAAGGGATGGGAGGGCAATGAGGAGCTTCAGCTGCCAGGGCTGCAGTCCTAGAATCAGAAACCCACAGACTTGGAGGTTACTGCAAATGCTTCATTCCAACCTAGGCCTGAGCATCAATCCCCTGCACAACATTCAGGACTCATGGGCATTCAACCATTGCTAGAGAACTAAGTCATTTCCTTCTGAGGCAGCCTCTTCTACTTTGGGGCAGCTGCCTCGTGGAGGGAGAGCAGTGATATCAGCCTGATCACCCTCCCTTCTCCCAAATAGAAAGAGACCTCAAAGCCTCTCAATCTACCCACTCCTCTCCCAACCATAGAGGGGTAGAAATGTCATCTCTGGGTATCAAGGCAGCCTGTCCACAGTGATCCAACTGAAGACCTAGTCTTGAAAAGTATGAGAGAGTTCTGGAACCCCACAGAGGTCAAATGAATTGTCATAGTCACCCAGCCTACTAGAGCCTTAGAAAATCAGAACCAGGATTCCAAGCCAGGTCCTCTGACTCCAATCCCAGCATTCTGTCCATTACATTTCAGCTGTCTGTCACTTCAGGGAGTGGAGGAACAGGTAAATAGCCTTAAATAAAGTGAAGATGTAGAGGATGTATCTACATGGGAAATGTTGGCCAGGAATAGCACTAAGGAGGGGGAAATGGGGGTGCTAGAGGGAAAACCCTCTTCTCCATAAAATCAGATGTTATTGTGATTCCCTCAGGGATCAAGGCTCAGAGGTCCATCAGGCCAGGCAGGGTGGTTGTAGGCAGAGTGGTTCAGTTGGAGAGTGGGTAGAAAGGCTGGTCCCAGGTGGTCTGGCGGCTCATCCCTAACTTAGTGAATGAGGCAGTGACCTCCAGAGAGACCCCTGGGGGAGAGTAGGGGAAGAGATTTGGAAGTTCATAGATTTAAAGTGGAGGAGGTCCTTGGAGATCATCTTAACCTCAGAGACAAGAAGGAGCTTATCAAGGGGATACACAGAATATTCAGAACATTATGATATCATCCCATCAATTAAGTAACAAAAGTGTTGGTATAACCTTGGAGAAGGAAATTTGATCACTTTATTTTAGTTAGAATGATAATATGCAATAGAATTTATTGCATTTCACATTAAGAGGCATGGGAAGGTTTACTGAAAAGCCAAGGGGCATGGGGTCTGAAAAGGTAGGGAATCCCTGCTCTGAACCAACCATCTGAATCACTGCACAGAGGAAGGGCATGGAGCCCAGTCCTGACACCAACACTTTCTGCTACACTCAGCCCAGGCTTGATTCCTGGTTCCTTCTCACTTCCTACAGCCAAATACAAGCTGGTAGGCTCTCCCAGTTTGGCCAACTGTTCTCCTAGCACACACAATCAGGCTGTGTCTCCAGTAGGACACAACCAAGGAAAACCACACAATTTCTCCTGATGGTAAAACTGGATACCTATCCTCAAAAAGATCAAAATCCCTATAGAGAATGTAGTGTGGGCATTGTTTCCTTCCATCTTCTTTTTTTATTGCATTAATTAAAAATATAGAGTTGTTATTTATTTATTATAAACATTGTTTTTCTTTTAAATTTTCAGTTCCAAATTTTATCCCTCCTTGCCCCTCTTCTACCCACTGAGAGGTAAGCAATATGATATCAATCACAAATATGAAATCATGAAAGCCTATTTCCATATTAGCCATATCAAAAAAGCAAGAAAAATAAAGTATGTAAAAAACAATACTTCAGTTTACATTCAGAGCTCATCAGTTCTATCTTTGGTTGAGAATAACATTTTTTTTTTTATCACAAGTCCTTTGGAATTATTTTGGTCATTGTATAGATCAAAGCAGTAAAGCAGCTAAGTTCTTCCCAGTTGATTATCATTACAACATTGCTGTTACTGTGCAAAATGATCTCCTGTTTCTGGTCATCTCAATTTGCAAGAGTTCATATAGGTCTTCCCATGTTTTTCTCAAGCTACCCCCCCCCGATCATTTTTTATAGCACAATAGGACTCCATCACAACCATATGCCACAACATCTCCAGGCGTTACCCTGTTGGGAAGCTTCCCCTCAATTTCCAATTCTTTGCCACCACTAAAATAGCTACTATAAATACTTTAATATGTATAGATCCTTTCCCTTTTCCCTTGATCTCTTTAGGATACAGACCTGGCAGTGATATTAGTGGGTCAAAATGTATACAGTTTTATGGCTTTTGGGACATAATTCCAAATTGTTCTCCAGAGTGGTGGGACCTGCAGACAACTCTACCAACAATTCATTAGTGTACTTATTCCCCCTCATCCCTTCCAGTATTTGTTATTTCTGATAGATGTAAGGTGGTACCTCAGATTTTTTTTATTTGCATTTCTCTAAAAATTAGTGATTTAGAACATTCTTTCACATGATTATATATAGCTTTGATTTCTTCTTCTGACTGCTCCCAGTTCATATCCCTTGACTACTGATCAATTGGGGAATAGCTCTTATTTTTATAATTTTTACTAGGTTCCTGATATATTCGTGGTAGAAGATATTTATCAGAGAAACATTGTAAAAAAAATTACATTACTTTATTAAGTGTGGTACCTTTTAGTAAAATTGTAGTTTCCCTATCTCTTTTAATTATGTCTATTTTTGCTTCAGTCTGACATCACTGTCTTTTTCCTTCACTTGAAATGCAACAGATTATGCTCCAGTCCTTTATTTTAACTCTGTGTGTGTGTCTTTCTGTGTCAGCTGTGTTTCTTGTAAACAACATATTGTTAGATTCTGGTTTCTAATCCATCCTGCTACCTACTTCTGTTTTATGGGTGAGGTCATCCTTTTCAAATTTTTAGTTATGATTACTCACACGTATTTCCCTCCATCCCATGCATCATGTATTTCCTCCTCCTCCTCCTTTTTCTCTTTCTCTTTCTCTCTCTCTCTCTCTCTCTCTCTCTCTCTCTCTCTCTCTCTCTCTCTCTCTCTCTCTCTCTCTCCTCTCCCTTCTCAAAGGTCTATTTTTCTTTTAACCACCACCTCCCTTAATCTGCTCTTCCTCTTGTGAGGTTCCATCCCCTTTCTATTATCCCTTTCTCCTATTATTCCCTATTGAATAAGATAGATGTCTATATATAACTGAGTATGTATATTCTTCCCTCTTCCCCTTCACCAGATCTGATGAGAGTGAGGTTGAAGCATAGCCCACTAACTACCCTCCCATTTCCCCCACCAGTGTTAAAGCTCTTTCTTGCATGCCTCTTTTATGTGAGAAAAAAATTTCCCATTCTATCTCTGCCTTTCCCCTTCTCCCAGTGGTTCCTTCTTTCTCACTTTATTTTATCTGAGATCACTCCAACATAATTAACTCTCACTCCCAGCCTCTATGTAGACTCATTCAAACTGATGAGTTACATGTATCATCTTCACATATGGGAATGTGATCAATTTAATCGTATTGAGTCCCATATGATTTCTCTATGTTGTTTATGTTTTTATGCTTCCCTGGAGTCTTGTGATTAGGCATGCTTAAAATTTCTCTCTTTCATCAAATGTCCATTTTCTCCTCTGAATGGTCATACTCAGTTTTGCTGTGTAGTTTATTCTTCTTTGTAATCCTAGGTATTTGCCCTCTCAAATATCATATTACAAGCTCCCTAATCCTTTATTATGGAAGCCTCTAATTTTTGTGTGATCCTGACAGTGGTTCCACAATATTTGATTCATTTATTTGTGACTGCTTGTAAAATTTTCTCCTTCACCTGGGAACTCTGCATTTTGGCTATAATAATTCCTGGCAGTCCTCATTTTGGGATCTCTTTAAGGAGGTGATTGGTGGATTTTTTTTTCAATTTTTTTTTAAATTTTACAGTCTGCATCTAAGATATCAGGGAAATTTTCTTGTGTAATTTCTTAAAACAATGCCTAGGCTCTTTCTTTGATCATGGATTTCAGGTAGTCCATTAACCCTTAAATTGTCTCTCCTCTATCTATTTTCCAGTCCAATTTTTTTTCTGATGATATTTTTCATGTTTTCTTCTATTTTTTCATTCTTTTCATTTTGTTTTATTGCAGGAAGCAAGCCATCCTCCACTGAAACAGGCTGTGGATGGAAGGGCCAGTGTTGGGAAGTAACACCTGCCATCACCTTCTAAAGCCCTACATACAACAGTACTGTTAAGTTATGGAGACTATTGAATTTATAGCAGGGGGTGTAATGGGGAGGAAGAGTGGAAATAGCTCACTGGTAGTAATTGTTCATTTGTATTAACTGTATATGAGCTGGTGCCCACCAGGCTGCCATGCTCCAACCTCTCTGACAAGGCTTCCATGCCCCAGCCTTGCTGGAGGGAACCCTGAGTCCCTGGTCCATTCTGACCTCAAGACTCCCAATTCTGCAAGGCAGGTTCTCTGATGTGTTCTAGAGAGGCTTGGGCCTTGTCCTTTGCCCAGCCACTGGCACCCTTAGTGACTCAGGCCTTTCTATTCACCCTGCAGGTGACTCTTCCTATGATCATTGTTGCCCCAAATTAGAGTGAGAGCTCCCTGAGAGCACAGACTCTATCTATTTGTGATGGCAGTTTTTAGCATGGTTCTTGACAAATAGTAAGCACTTACCAGTGCTTTTCATTCATTCATTCATTCATTTACTTTTCAAAAAAAAAACTATTTGTGTTTTGAGCCTTGTCAGCCTGTGTGCTTGTCAGGAAAGTTGACACTGCTGTTGGAGGTAGGAGTGGATTATCAAATGCTGAAGTTCCTATATCATCTGGAAGTGTGGGTTTGGGTGGAAAGAGAATTGGTCAAAGACATGAAAGGTCTTTGACAATATCTGTACCCTTCATTACAAGAGGTAGCTGCTGAACAAGAGTCATTCTCCTATGTCCTCTTTTGGTGACAGAGTATACCCATCAGAGACTCAAGTTTCTAGAAGACACTGGGACTAAGTCCTCAGCTGCATGGCAGATCAGTACAGTGAGGACTCCGAGAAGGCACAGAGTTCTGAGTGACTGAGACAAAGTGTGTACCTCTTCCACTGTGAGTGTGTGTGTGTGTGTGTGTGTGTGTGTGTGTGTGTTTGTGTGTATGGGAGAGTATGTGTGAGAAAGGGTGATTTTATGCTACAGAGATAATAGGAGGGAAGTAGGAGAGACAAATCCAGTAGATACAGTTCCCTTCTTTTCTTTCTCTCTCCTACCATATTTTCATCCCTCTGCCTCAGAACCTCAACATACTTCTCTAGTTTTTCTGAGGGCAGTGACTGTTTCCTTTTTAGCTTTGGATTCCTAGCACCCAGAGCACAGTATGGCATGTTGTAGGCTTTTAATAAATGTTTTTTGACCAATTTAGTGTCACTGAAAATTATGTAACAGTCTTTTGCTTCCCCTTGGTGGTTCAAAAAAAAAAATGTTGAAGAATATTATATCCTGGTCTTTTTTGACATCTAGTGGTCATAGTACACATTGCAGAATTTAGACAGACTGCATTGTAAGGAAAGTTTTAGGCCAGAGAGGGATTCATTATACAATTGAGATACCTGTCTTGTGGCCAATGCAGATACTACACTTTCAGTCTGTCATCATGTGTTCAAATCTGCAATTCATTTTCAAACATATTTTTTATTGAATTTTAGCCAGTGTTATAGCTTATTCTTGGTTAAGCAGGCAGAATGGAACTAAATAAAATACTGCATTCATGAAATACAGAGAGTAAGAATTCTTTCAATGTCAATATGAATTGAGACTAAATCATCAGCATCAACATTATCTATTAAACTCTCCATCATATCAAAAATCACCGGATACAGGATAAGCCTTCAAAACAGTGGTGCCTGTACTGAGCTAATTTTTGCCTCCATTGTGGTTAGGTGGATAAAGTCTTAATGTTTCTCAACCAAAGGAGTCAATAATTTTGAGGACATAAATGCAAAAAAAAAAGAGTGATCTTTGTTTTGAAGGAAATTTATGAAAGAAATATGAAGTTTGACAAAGACTTGGCCAGTGTGAAATCAAGCATTCAGGTAAATATTTGCTCACTTGCCCAGGGCTTCTTGTTATTCAGTCACCCTGTGATGCCTGACTTACGATAATGCCATGGACTTTTATCCATGGAGTTTTCTTACCAAAGTTACTGGAGTGGTTTGCTATTTCCTTCTCCAAAGTGTTCACATTTTAGCAATGAAGAATTGATGCAAATAAGGATTACGTGACTTGTCCACAGTCATATGGTAAGTAGTAAGGCCAGACTTCAACTCAAGTCTTCCTGCCTCCAAGGTCAGTGTTGTATCCACTGCACCACCTAACTGCCCTGTCCAGGCCTAGTAAAAAGAAACAACTACAACAAAACCATAACCCTTGCAGTATACAAAATCAAATGATACTATAGCTGTAATCATTGCCCTCACTAGAAGGGCTTGGATTCCAGTCAAGGCTTTTCTACTTCCAAATCCTGTCTTCCAGCTGAGAGGAGTGATTTTTTCTATTATATTAATAATTAATTATAAAATTAGGATTAGGGCTTTTTCTCTCTATTCCCTCATTCAGGAACCATCCCCTTTAAGTCAGTCAGTCTCTGAAGGAAATTGCTGATAAATGAAATTTTCAAATCCTCAAGGAACATGTTACTTGGTCTAGGGCAGGACCTCAACCAACTTTCCTTCTGCTCAGAGTGTAAACAGAATGTAATATAGGTGAAATCCAGCCGTAAAGCATCTAATATATGCCCTTGCACCGCCCCCCCCCATTGTGGCTGAGGGTAACCCAGCTCATGAAGGAGAAAACCAACCAGAGTGGTCCAGATTGCTACAGGTGGTTGAGTCTTATAATCAAGCTATGTTCTCAGCAGAACTAGCCCACCTTCTCATTAATTGTTCATCTATCAGGGTTAATTTTCACCTGTCAGGAGCACCTCCTTTTCCAAAGGTATTAAAGCATTTAATATAGTTAGAAATATAGGTAGTCTTTCACAACATGACTATTATGAGAGTTCTTTGTATGACTACACATGTATAACCTATATCGAAGTGCTTTCCTTCACAATGAGTGTAGGTGGGAAGGGAGGAAACGAGAGAATTTTGAAATAAAAGAATTAAAAATGAATGTTAAGAATTGTTTTTACATATAACTGGGAAATAAGATGTACAGGCAATGGGGTATAGAAATCTATCCTGCCCTACAAGAAAGTAGAAAGGGAAGGGGATAAGAGGAGGGGGGGTGATGGAAGGGAGGGCAGATTGGGGCAAGGGGTATTCAGAATGCATGTCATCTTGGGGTAGGGGTAAGGGAAACATAGGGAGATATTTTGGAACTCAAAATCTTGGGGGAGTGAATGTGTAAACGTACAAATGAATAAATTATTTTTTAAAAGAAATTAAGGGATTAGTGAATACAGGGAGGTATAGAAATCTCTTTGTGAACTGATGCAAAGTGAAGTAGGCAGAACCAAGAAAACAGTGCATATACATGATAATTATGATAATTTCAATGGAAAGAATATCATGCCAAAATATTAAAAATGCATGGAACAAAATGTTAAAGATAAATTACAATTGAAAAGAAAATAGATACCATCACTCCACACTGTCCAGGAGGTGAGAGATCCACAGCTGTTAGACATTGCACAACTTTTACCAAATGCATCAATCAGTTCTACTCATTTTTCCTTTCCTGAGTAAAACAAAAAAAAGAGTAGTATTTGTCACATGGGATGACTCTCAAAAATAGAGAGAGGGAGAGATACATGAGATGCTCTGGTGATGTAAGAAACTGAAAACATCAGTAAAAATGTTTAAAAACAGGTCAAATATCTCAATGGTAATAATGGAGGGGGGGAAGGAGGAAAGAAAGGGTTTTGGGTTAGTGATATCAGGATATTAGGAGATGCCCTGTTTTCCAGAGGTAATGTCCAGCAAGCAAGGTGTGCCCTGAGCTTGTCATAACAACAATCCTTTGAACTCACTCTCAGGATGATCTCACCTACTGGCAAAATGTATTGATTTGACTAGCACCAGCTCTTCTCTGAGGGACTTATGCTTTTCATTATTATGAAATATCGATAGTTCTTTAGATTTGTTGGAGCTTCCCTATTTCCCAGGGACCTAAGTAGCTGACATCCTGCGGCAGAAAGTCATAAATCGCATCTGACACTCTGACGTATTCTTGTGCTTATAACTGTTAAGTGAACTGAACCAGGGGCTGTACTCCTGTTCCCACCATGCTTACTCTGGTTCTGTACCCTGCTAAATGATCACAAGGCTCAATGACCCCTAAGAATTGAGACAATCACAATGCTCAATGATTGTAATAACTTAGGAACTGTTGCCACAGGATCCAAGAAAGCCAGTATTGTCACAAAAATGCCTACATGCGTGGGCCTGACATGGGAATTGTTTACTCAAGACTTAAAAATGACTGTGTGGTGGTCCTGTCTTTTGTGATTTTCATGCATAAAAACCCTACTCCTGCAATAAACCATAAGACCTTCTTCTCTGGAGGATTTCTGTTTCCAAACATTTTCCTCACTTTTAAATTAACCTTCTGTTTGATTTCTGACTCGCCTGTCTCTAGCCTGCTTTGTTCCACCCTGGGCCACTTACAGGTTAGAGACTGGTTCCTCTCTAGTTAACAGTGATCATCAATGGAAGATCTCAAACTATACTACAAATCAGTGGTTGTGAAAACAATTGTTGTTTCCTGGCTCTATTTCCAGTTTTCTTGGCAAAGATACTGGAGTGGAGATGAGGAACTGAAGCAAACAGGGATAAGTGATTTCTCAAGGGTCACACAGCTGGTAAGTAAGACCAGATTTGAACTCAAGAAGATAAGTCTTTGTGACTTCAAGCCCAGTGGGACACCTAGCTGTTCAGAAAACAATTTTAACTCATTAAAAATTGGGAGATTAACCAATGGAAAAGATTAGCTACACAATATATAGAAGCAAACAAATAAAAGTGTTCAATACATTCAGCAGGTGGTGTGGGATGGGGTACAGGCAGGGAAAGACACACTATTTGATTAAAAAAAAAGAAGAACGGGTAAGGAAAAGATGTTTGCCAGAAATTGGATGATATCAACACCACACAGCACTGATTAAATTTAAATACAAAGAGATACAAAAAAGAGATGTAAAAAGGGAATCAATATCAAATTAGAGGATTAAGAGGAAATTAATTTTCCCATTTATCAATAGGGTGAGGGATCATAACAGAATAAGCAATGGAGAGGATCACAGAGAATTAAATGAATAATTCTTCTAGAAAGTTAAAATCTTTTTGCATGAACAGAACAAATGAAGTTAAAATGAGAAGGGTAACATTTAAGGGAGGAAAAACATCTTTGCGGTAAAGTTCTCTAAGGACTGTTGCATGTGCAAGATACAGTAGGAACTAATTCCAGTTTCCAAGATGAAGAATCATTCTCAAATAAATCCAAGGACATGAACAATAAGTTTTCAAAGGAAGAAATCCAAGCCATTCATAGTCCTATGACAAGATGCTCCAAATCCCTTATAAAGAGAGAAATGCACATTAAAACAACTCTCTTCTTTCAGTCTGTAAATCATAGAGATCCACAGGTTCAGGGACAGTACCCTCTTTATGTTGCACAACAAGGATATATGGAAATGCCCTTTTCACCAGATGCTGGTTGAAACCAGAATAAAAAATAAATATACCATTAAATTAAATGACACCAAACAAAAGACATGCTGTGGAAAAAGGGAGGGGAATAGCTCCTAGAGTCTCAGGTGCTTTGTGGCCCTAGCTGTAGACCCTGGCATGGACACCACAGGGCTGGCACCCCACTGGAGGGGATGCAGTAAAAAAACCTGCAGGGTGGGGGAGGGGAAGATAGATTAAAAACCTGCAGATTGGGATTGATATATCCCAGGTTTTGCAGTTTAGTCAGGATTTTTTTTTAAAGTCCTATTTTTTTAATTCAGGTGGTCCACATTACTTGATAAAAAAAAAATTCTGGAATACCGTAAGATCTTGGCCAAGTTCAAGTAAACAAACTTTTCAAGATGCTGAAGCTACCACCCCCTCCCCCCCCAAATGGAGAGCACCTGGTTGTATGTCTCTGTATTCTGGGCCCAAACCTACAGGCATTTAACTGATTGGAAGAAACTGATCCCAGATAACTCCCATCATCATTAGCCAACTTGAGATTCTTTACACTGGGATAAAATAAATATCCTTAAGAAATATTTTGATGAAGCTAGAAAGAAAATTAAATATCCAGAGTCGGAACCTTTTAATAAATTACTACCCTAAACCACTAAATAGAAACCTCTTGTAATATGGATTCTTTTAAAGAAACCTTAAATGGAATGAAATAGAATGGGGAAAGGATAGAAGAAATTTGTGCCCTCCAGAATGATAGAATTGTATTGCTTAATTAAAACAGTAAAAGACGGATTTGCTGGTTTGTAGGACCAAGTCACCTTTGGCAGAAAAGATTTATCCACCCATTTCTGAGAAAAATTCACCCTCTTGGCTCTAAGGATGAGGAAGGGAAGGGGGAGGCTAGTTCCTAGACTTTCTCCTTTCTTCCCAGCCCCAAGGTCAAGCCAAGGATGGGAGCAATGACGGATGGAAGAATGGAAACTTCCACCTGAGGAAGGGAGGGAGGGAGTGTCCTCAAAGGCTTTTCCCTTCGGAACTCCATGCCATCCCACCGTAAAGACCCAGACCTCCAGACAAAGGCCTGGGTAGGCAGGAAGCACCAGGCAGGAATCAGCCCTGGAGGAGCAGAGACACATAGGTACATATGTGTACACCCTTATACACATAGACGTGCATGATCCTACTTACAGGCACAACATATGCATAGACAAAGGTAATAATACTCCCACAACCTCCCATCCATGCCCACACACATTTCCTTGGGCACTAAAACAAGCCAATTTGCGGTAGGGGGAGGTTCAGGAGGAGGTTGAAGAGGAACCAGAAGAGAATATAAGGGGGCATGCGGAGGGGCAGCGGAATGAGGAGGGGGAAGGGCTTACCACATACACACGAAGGCAGGACAGTGCGGAGCTTCTGGGATCCTTGAGCAGGGGAGGGGAGGGGAGGAGAGGGGAAGGGGAGAGGTTTATGGGTAGGCAGATCTCCAGCTGCTCTCGACACCCCGCCGTCCAGATTCGTGGGAAAAGGGAACTTATTTCTCCTTCTCCATTTCCTCCTCTTCCTCCTCCACAGACAAAGAGGACTGACCTTGGTGGAGGATGGGAGGGGTGGGCATGGTGATGTCACGGGAGGGAAAGGGATAGTATCCATCCAGAAGACAGGAAACACAGACAAAGAGGACTGACCTTGGTGGAGGATGGGAGGGGTGGGCATGGTGATGTCACGGGAGGGAAAGGGATAGTATCCATCCAGAAGAGAGGAAAGAGGGAGAAGAGGGGGGAGGGACCTCCCTGGCTTTTCTTTCAACTCCCATTATGCAGCCTGGCGCAAGGAGGGGGTCGCAGTGCATCTTCCCCTCGGAGGAGGGCACAGGTCTGAGCAGGGTCCCAGATTCCTGAGGGAAGGCTGCTGGGTCGAAGGAGGGGTAGGACGGAGCTAGCGGCAACTATGCTCACCTTGACATTATCAGGGGTCAGCTCCTTTACCGAAAATTTAGAGGGGGAGGGCATGGATAGTGGATGGTTTGGTGGGTGGGGGTGTCCTGGGCTCCACATAAGGGAACAGCACAGTAGCCTCAGCAGCAACAGCAGAACACCAGCCCATGAATGGGACTTGGATTCCTGACAACCCCCAGAGCAGAGGAGGAAAGTGGTGGTCTGGGGAAGAGGGGGATCTTAGACTCCTTTCTCCAGGCACAAGGAGACAAAAACAGGTATGGGCTGGGAGGAGCCCGGGAGGATTACAGGCATGCGTTCATGTCTGCTCTGACCACATCTAAGTTGTTGGAAACTGGAGGCAATTGCTGCTGGGCAACTCCCTCCACGAATGAAGAAGAGTTGAGGCAGAGAGCTGGGGACCCTTCCAGGCTCCAGGATGCTGCCCTACCCACAAGGAGCATCGCCTAAGGGACTCAGAGCCCCTGAGAGGGCCCAGGAACCTAGCCAGGAGTCTCTGGAGACTGAGAAGAAGGCATCTTGATCAGACAGCTGCAAGGATAGAGACTGGACACCTGAGGTCAGTAGTGGACTCCCTGAGAAAGAAAGTCTCTCCACTGACACCTTCCCTCCCTGCAATTTGTACTCTCAGAAACTTGCCTAGAACATGGAGACTTTAGATGACTCAGCCCCCTCAATAAATACAGGAGGTAGGTGGTGGAGGGTTGAGGATCAGCAAAATACTCTCTCCCAGGTCACCTCTGCCTGAGAAGCTGAGGAGACCAATGACCGTGCTCTTCTACATCTATGAGAGAGGGACAGCCATGTCAGAGGATAGCCAAACACATGAGCCCAAGGAAATGGACCGGTAACCATGCCCAGATACCATGCACCAGGCAAAGTGTAAATGTAGCCCACTGATAAGGACAAAACCGGGAAGAAATATGCACAAAAAAAAATGGCTGGTCTTAGCTATAAAGGATATTTTTTAAATAAGTAGCAAATTTTGGCCATGAGTTTTCCAGTGTCAAATCAAGAAAGCCCAAGCATAGTGTAAAAGAAAATTTACCCTGGAGTACTCAAAATCAGACTTTGAGGGAGAATCTAGATGGAATCTTTGTAGAAGTAGTATAGCTGGGGCCCCAATCTGGCTCCTCTAACTCCATATCCCACTGTTCTTGCTGTTGGAACACAACTCCATCCTGAACACAACCTCTCCTTCAAGTCTCTTCTGTGTGTTCCATATCTGCTACTCCAGTTCCATCTTTGCCCAGTCTTTACCTCGACATCAAATGGTTCTAAAGGATCATAAACTTAAATCTCTGCCTCAGATCACCCTCAGAATCTACTTAGTTGAATCCCTTACGCTAGAGAGCAAAATGAAACCCAAGGAGGTAAAGGGGCTTGCCTCAAATCACATTTAGGATCAGAGATGTAGATTTGGAAGGGACCTAAAAGGTCAGCTAGTCCAAACTTCTCATTTTACAGAAGAAAAAACTGAAACCCAGAGTGGTGATGGGAGTTGTCTGATGTCACACAGCTAGAAAGGTAGGATGTGAACCCAGATTTTCCCGACTCAGGATTGAGCAATGTATCTACTACTTTCTACTGCCTCTTGTACTCTCATCTCACTAGTGTGCTCTCATTCCTCTAGATGTTCTAAGACTACAAGGATGAGGGGAAAATTTATTTTATCAATGTCAAAAGAAAAGTCATTTCCAAAAACCATCCAATTTCACCTTGTGAACATTTAACAGGTACTAATGGGCGTGAACTGAATTTTTGGGGAATTTTCTATTTATATCCTACTCTCTCTCTAAAGCAGGGGTTCCCAAACTTATTTGGCTTAATACTCCCTTTTAAAAAAAATTACTCAGCACCCCCCTGTAGATCTATTTTTAACACTTTATTGTTTTTTTTCCCTGAACTTTGCATCATATAAAAATATATAAATAAATGTATGTATTTTTAAAAGTGATGCTGCTTAAATGTAATAATTTATTGTAAATTTGTGGGGTTTTTCCCACATTGACATTTTGATAATGCAATATCTTATCATGTAACTGTATAGTGTCATATAGTAAACAGGTGATTACACACATATCTTCCTGCTGATACATGTTGGACTTCCCAACATTGTGTGACATGCTTGCCTGCCAACACTTGCTTGATAACACCTGTTGGTGGACTTGACTACTGACAGGTTATAACGTTCATTTTGTGTGTTTATTTGGAAAACAATTTAATTTCTATGATTTTAACTCTGTTACACAACAGATTAAACATGTATGAATGAGTTTTCAAAATTTTTCTTATCTTCTCTTCTTTCCTTATGCTTCCAGCGCCCCCTTATTTTTATTCAAAACCCACTCCCAACTGCACCTAAGGCTACTACTGCCTCCCTGGATTGTTCTAACACCCCGGAGAGGGCTGTACCAGTCACTTTGGAATGTAGGGAAAAAGTGAGAAGTACTGATCCCAGTTTTACCTTTTGCCTAAATGAGTTTTCAAGGATTTACACAACAGCTCTGGTAAGATGATATATCAATATCATTATCTATATCTATATCTATATCTATCTATCTGTATATAAACATCGTTTCAGCACAAAAGGCACTTGAAAGCTCTACCAGATATCCTCTGAGTAAACCACCTAATCTAGTAATACTCAAATATGAATCAGAGGGACACCGTGAAGACATGGGCACGATGGATAGTGCAACGGGTCTAAAGTCAGGAAGACTCATCTTCCTGAGTTCAAATCTGGCCTCAGACACTTATTATCTGTGTGATCCTGTGCAAGTCTCTTTACCCTCTTTGACTCAGTTCTTCATCTGTAAATGAGTTTGAGAAGGACATGGCAAACCACTGCAGTATCTTTGCTAAGAAAACCATAAATGGGGTCATGAAAGGTCAGACACAACTGAAAAATGATAGACCATGGTCAGATGGACCCAGACTGACACTGGTCATCTGTCATCACCACGGACAACATTGTATTCTGTATCATCATCAAAGAAAAAGGACAGATGCACTACAAAAGCTGGGTCCAGGGAAATCACTTCCCAGAAAACCTCATTCTTCCTCAAGTTGCTTTGCTATGTTGTCAGAGTAATGAAATTCATGGTACAAAATGCCATTTCAATTCCTTTTCACAATCACACAGAGTACCATTGACAATGAATTGGTAAAGGGTCAGTGTCAAATTCTCCAAAGTATTTTTAAATTTCAGTTCCAAGTCCTGTGTGATCAGACTAATGTCTACCAGTATTTCTCCACGACATGGGTTTGATCTGGTAAAAAAACAATTAGTTTTTCCCCAAAGGTAGCAATGTTATTCCTGGAGCCCTAAAGCAATCTTTTTTATAATTCTCTAATTAACTCATCCCACTCACCACAATGGCTCTTCAGAAAATTTTCATCCCCCCTCAAACCATAATTCCTTCCCACACCAACCCACCCTCTCAGCTGAGAACCTTGCCTCATCTTTTACTGAAAATATTGAGGTCATTCCTTGAGAGCTCCTTCTTCTCCCCTTTTCTTGCTCTCACATCACTCAGATGCCTTCTGCCACTGTCTCTTCTTCCACCCTTGCTTCACATAGAGAGATGTGTGTGTTCCATATTAAGCCAAACCTGTCTCTGCCTGCAAAAAATACCTTTCCAAAACATTTTCCCCAGCAGTTGGCTCCCTCTATTATCCACATTCTCTCACTTATCTTCAATATCTCGCTATGCACTAGCTGCTTCTTCTTGCATACCAACATGTCTAAGCCTCCCCTATACTTAAAAATATCTCTCCCTGAATCCATTCTACCCTTCTAATTATCATCCTATATATCACTTCCCTTTTGTGGATAAACTCCTGGAAAAGACCATTTACAATAGTCACCTCTATTTGCTTTCCTCTCTCATCTCAAATGCTTTACAATCCAGTTTCTGCCCTCATCATTCAACTGAAACTTCTCTCACTAATGTTGCTAACCATTTCTTAGATGCCAAATCTAATGTTCTTTTCTCATTCTTTACCTTTCCTGATCACTTTGCAGCCTTTAACACTGTTGTTCACCCTTCTCTTGATACTTTTGTCTACCTTTTGTGATTTTATTCTCTCCAGGATGTCCTTTTAATCAGTTAATAAATATTTATTTAGTGCCTACTATATGTCAGACACTGTACTAAGCATTGGAAATACAAAGATAAAAGACAGTACCTGCCCCTAAGCACCTCACCGTGGTCACTCCTTCTCAGTATCCTTAGCTGAATCTTTATCCAAGTTATTCCTGGTAACCATGAGTGTCCCACTGGGCTCTGTACTGGACTGCTTTCCCTTCCAACTAGATACTATTTCACTTGGTGCTGGCATCAGTTTCCATGGATTTAATTATCATCCCTATGCAGATGACACTCACAACTCTTTTTGTCCAATACGAACCTCTCTGCTGACCTGTAGTCTTGTATCTCAAACTTGCCTATTGAACACATCAAGTGGATGTCCTGTAGACATCTTAATTTCAGTGTTTCCAAATCTGAGCTTTTTCTATTACCCTACCCTCAACACACTTCCCTTTCAAAATTCCTTATTACTGTTGAGGGTACAACCATCTTCCCTGGCACCCAGGCCCACAACTAAGTGTCATCCTTCACTCTTTTTTATTTTATTTTTATTTTTAATATGTCTTTTTAAAACTTTGGGTCACGAATTTTCTCCCTTCCTCCCTCCCCACCCACCCTCATTGAAAAGGCAAGCATCTTGATACAGGTTATAGATGTGTAGTCATGCAAAATACTTCCATAGTTGTCATGTTGTGAAAACCTAAGTATATTTCCCTTCATCTTATCCTACCACCCATTTATTCTATTCTCTCTTTTGACCCTGGACCTCCTCAGAAGTGTTTGCTTCTGATTATCCCCTCCCCCAATCCACCCTCCCCTCTATCAACCCCCTGCTCTCTTTTCCCCTTCCCCCCTTATTTTCCTATAGGGTAAGATAGATTTCCATACCCATTATGTTTGCTATTCCCTCCTTCAATCAAATCCTATGAGAATAAGAGAATAAGATTCACTCATTCCCTCTCACCTTCCCCCATTTCCCCTCCACTGTAAAAGTCTTTTCTTGTCTGTTTCATGTCAGATAATTTACCCCATTCTACTTCTCCCTTTCTTCTTCTCCCAGTATAATCCTCTCTTACTCCTTAATTTTATTTTCAAGATATCACCCCTTCATCCTCAATTCACCCTGTGCCATCTTTCTATCTATCTATCTACATATACATATATATATATGTATGTATGTATGTATAATTTTTCACTCCCACTACCCTAATACTGACAAAGGACTCATGAGTTACAAATATCATCTTTCCATGCAGGAATGTAAACAGTTCAACCTTAATAAGTCTCTTATGATTTCTCTTTCCTGTTTACCTCTTCCATGTTTCACTTGGGACTTGTATTTGAAAGTCAAATTTTATATTCAGCTTTGGTCTTTTCCTTAGGAATGTTTGAAAGTCCCCTATTTCATTGAATTACCATTTTTTACCCTGAAGGATCATACTCAGTTTTGCTGGGTAGGTGATTCTTGGTTGTAATCCTAGTGCCTCTGACCTCCAGAATATTCTATTCCAAGCCCTCCAGTCCCTTAATGTAGAAGCTGCTAAATCTTGTGTTATCCTGATTGTGTTTCCACAATACTTGAATTGTTTCTTTCTGGCTGCTTGCAATATTTTCTCCTTGACCTGGGAATTCTGGAATTTGGCTACAATATTCCTAGCAGTTTTCCTTTGGGGATCTCTTTCAGGAGGTAATTGGTGGATTCTTTCAATTTCTATTTTACCCTCTGGTTGTAAAATATCAGGGCCATTTTCCTTGATAATTTCTTGAAAGATAATGTCGAGGCTCTTTTTCTGATCATGGCTTTCAGATAGTCCAATAATTTTTAAGTTCTCTCTCCTGGATCTATTTTCTAGGTCAGTTGTTTTTCCAATGTGATATTTCACATTCTCTTCTATTTTTTCATTCTTTTGGATTAGTTTTACAGTGCCTTGATTTCTCACAAAGTCACTAGCTTCCAATTGCTCCATTCTAATTTTTAAGGAAGTATTTTCTTCAGTAAGCTTTTGGACTTCCTTTTCCATTTGGCCAATTTTGCTTTTTAGGGCACTCTTCTCTGCATTGGCTTTTTAGACCTCTTTTGCCATTTGGGTTAGGCTATTTTTTAACATGTTATTTTCTTCAGTGTTTTGGGGGGTCTCATTTAGCATCACTCTCAGTTTTTCCTCTACTTCTCTTACTTGCTTCTCAAAATCCTTTTTGAGCTCTTTCATGGCCTGGGACCAATTCATATTTTCCTTGGAGATTTTGGATATAGGAGCTGTGGCTTTGTTGTCTTCTTCTGGTTGTATGTTTTGATCTTCTTTGTCCCCAAAGTAAGATAATATAGTCTGACTCTTTTTGCTCTGCTTGCTCATGATCCTGGCCAATTACTTGAGTTATAAATTTTTCGTTAAGGTAGGGATCTATTTCCAGTGTGGAGAATGTACTGTCCCAAGCTTCAGGGGTTTTGTGCAGCTGTTTTCAGAGATACTTCTAGGGACCTGTAAATTTTCAGTTCTTCCAAGGTGCTATGATCAGGTCCTTTCCTGCCCTGTGTTCTGCTCTATGAGTGACCACAAGCACTCTTTTCAGTCTTGGAATTGTGAGGAGGATTTCCTCTCCACAACCACTACAAACTCCACCACACCAGTGCTCCTCCACACCCCAGGACCACCACCCAGAACTGTGACCCAGATACAATCACAGGCAAAGCATGAGAATCCTGCACCAGCAAAGAAATCCCTGCAATCCCCCTCTGATCAACCACTGTATTCCCCCTCAGTCTGTGGGCCAGAAGCTCATGAGGCAGCCACTGTCCAAGGGTAGATCTTGGGGAATGGGGCTGGGACCTCAAGCTTCTCTCTCACTGCAGAAACAGACTTTTCCCACTGACCATCTAAGTTGTCTTTGGCGTTCATGGGTTGAGAAGCCTGGAAACTGCCATAGCTGCCTGCGATTCAGTCCTCTGAGGACTGCTCCAGGGTCACTGTGGCCTGCATGCCCATGCCGCACTGTGCTCCTTTCCCAGTCAGGCGTGATATACCTTTCTGATCAACTATCCAGGTTATCTTGGGCTGGAAATTTGTTTTACTTTGTCTTTTTGTGGGTTCTGCTGCTTTAGAATTTGTTTAGAGCCATTTTTAATAGATATTTGGAAGGGTTTGGGGGAGAGCTCAAGCAAGTCACTGCTTTTACTTTGCCATCTTGGCTCCACCTCTTCATCCTTCACTCTTGACTGGCACACCACCCCCTAAACCAACATGTTGCCAAGACCTGTCAATTTTACTTTTGTTAGCAGGATTTTACTAATGCACTGTCTAACCTTAGAATGACAAAACAGCAGGCCAGATACAAAGTGGCAGTAATCAGGTAGGCCACAATGGGCAGGAAAGGAAGCCTTCTCTGCTGACGGAAGGACAACTTTAACCAGAGAGAAACTTCAGCACAGTGGTTCCCTGGTAATAGAGGCAAATTGGGCATAGTGTAGAAAAAAGCACAGAGGCCTTCCCAGAATGGAGGGAGGCTGTGATATAGAGTAGAGCAGCATAAGAACAGTCCTCTGGAAGGGGGCAATTCAACAACAAATGTATTGGTATTAGAGGGTAAATCCCAGGCAGAATGAGTGAAACTCACAGAACTCAGTGCTTTCAGGCTTGCATTTTTAGCTTTGACATGGTTATGGAACAAGAGGCCTTTCTAAGATTCCCATACTAACCCAGAAATTGAATAGTTGCTTTTATAGTTGTCTTTGTTGTGGGTAAAGGTCAGAGTTCTGATGCCTGATTTGTGAGGGCAGGCCCCCACTCTCCACTTGCTACAAGGGGCTTTTCCAGTGTTATAAGATGCCCCTGTCCCATTCACAGAAATCTTTGGCCTCATGAGCTGGCCAGAGAAATCAAGTGAGGCATTTAGGGAAGCAACATATGTGGAGTTTAGAATAAAGGCACAATTACATTGCATGGGATTTAATGATCCAAGGTAAGGGCCCATGTTGCTGCTTATGCTCTGGACACAGAGTCAAACCTCGAGTGTAATAAACCCTGTAGGTAAGGATCTGATGTGCTAGGAACCCTAAACCTGCTGTTAAGTCTATTAATTCTCAGGCTCCTTCTCATTATAGGCAAGTGTAGTGCTTGTGACTGTGGTAGTGTCCTGAGAATAAGTGACAGAAGTAACGGTAGGGGACACTAGCTGCTCCCTTCACATAAGCTACTGCTCTATGAAGCAAATGGTAATTGGGTGAATTCTCAGCCTGGGTGGAAGCAGGAGTTTTAAGAGCATGTCTCAGAAGGACAGCAAAATTGAAACCACCCATTTGGGTCATGATTCAGGCTTCTAGTGAGGCAGGTAGGGCTAAAGCTTCGAGGGGTTAGGACCTTGAAAGTGAAAGTCAGAGACTGCTGTAGTAGCAAGAAAGAAAAGGTTTAATTCATAGAGGAAGTGACTGCAAACCTCAGGCCACATTTGGTTTCTTGGGTCAGTAGTCTGCATCTGCTATCATGTTCCCATCATGGGGTCTTGGGAACAGCTGCCTACCTCAGACGTTGATTGCTTCAGACCCCATTTAATTTTTAGGATCAGGTCACTTGCCAGTTGGACAAATCAAGTGGGTGGTGCTGCCCTTTTGAAATGTGACAGGTGGTTCCAGGACTCCATTCCCCAGAGTAAAGCTGCAGTGAGAGTGGTGAACAGGACTTCAAAGGGGTCTTTTTCACCATGCCTCCATAGAATATTTGCAAAGATAACGTTTCCAGTAGACCCAGTCACTGGGTTGTATCAGGGGCTGAGTCTCAGTTGGAATTTCTAAAGAATGGGACCGTGAGACAAGTTGGTAAGTCTCTGATATTTTCTGAGCCAACCCAATACAGTATCATAGGAGGGAGCCTTTGGCTGCTATGCTTCCCACCCATGGGTACAGTGACATTGGGCATCCTATTGCTATCTCATGAGGATGAGCTTATGGGAACCAAATGATCTAGACCTAAGCCTTAGCAGGGCTAAAGGTAGAGATTTCAGAGAAATTAGCAAGGGAGGTTTTAAGTATCCCATTAACTTTTTCAATCATTCCTGATGACTGGGATGATAGGCACAATAAAAGTGCTGAATAATTGGTCAGGATGAAAACAGCTTAGCTAATGAAGCTTCTTTGAAATGGGTACCTTTATCACTATGTATTTCTTTAGGAAACCCCCATAATGAAATGGTATTTTTCTTTTTAGTGAGGCAATCGGGGTTAAGTGACTTGCCCATGGTCACACAGCTAGTAAAAGTCAACTCTCTGAGGCCAGATTTGAACTCAGGTCCTCATGACTCCAAGGCCGGGGATTTATCCACTGTGCCACCTACCTGAACCTGGAATGCTATTTTCAAAGAGGATTTCTGCTACAATCTTTGGTTTGCTTCACTTAAGGTATACAGGCACAAGAATGCAGTGAGTGAGAGCATTGACAAGGATTTGATAGATCATTTCAATCTACATTGTTAATTCTGACTCCTGAGTCAGAGGCAGCTCTTGAGTAAT
>NW_020953114.1:0-17478 GCF_900497805.2 Vombatus ursinus | reverse complement strand
CAGCTAGTAAAAGTCAACTCTCTGAGGCCAGATTTGAACTCAGGTCCTCATGACTCCAAGGCCGGGGATTTATCCACTGTGCCACCTACCTGAACCTGGAATGCTATTTTCAAAGAGGATTTCTGCTACAATCTTTGGTTTGCTTCACTTAAGGTATACAGGCACAAGAATGCAGTGAGTGAGAGCATTGACAAGGATTTGATAGATCATTTCAATCTACATTGTTAATTCTGACTCCTGAGTCAGAGGCAGCTCTTGAGTAATTTAAATTATTAGTATATTCATTACACATATCATATCAATTAATATGAAAATTGTGATTTCCTTTATATCTTTGTTACAACTCTCACATGTGCCCCTTTATCTCCTCTGACATTACCATCACATCGGAGCACACCCTCATCAATTCATACAATGGACCACTGAAACAGCCTTCTGGTTGAAGTGTCTGCCTCTAGACACCCCCATTCCAGTCTGTCCTATCCTCAGCTTTCAAAATCATCTTCCTAAAACAGAAATCTGATCATGTGCCTTCCCCTGCCCCACTCCTGTTTTTCTCCTCAATCAAATCCAATGGCTCCCTATCAGTTCAGAATGAAATATAAAATCCTCTCTGGTATTCAAAGCCTTTCATAAACTACTTGCCCTCACCTTTCCAGTTTCCTTACATGTTACACACTCCTCCTGCACCTCCTTCACCTTTATGATGTACTCTTCATACCAACAACACTGGCCTCCTTGCTTTTTCTAGCACAAGATAGTCCATCTCGCAAATCTGGGCATTTTCTTTCAGTGGTTGTCCTTCACACCTGGAACATTCTCCCCCTCATCTCTGTCACCTAACTTGACTGGTTTTCTTCAAATCTCAGCTAAAATCCCACCATCGATAGGAAGCTTTTCACTTTCCTATGTATTTCTAGCACCTTCCTCATGTTACTTATTTCCAGTATTTCCTGTATATGTCCTGTTCATTCATAGCTGTTTGAGTGCTGACTCCCCTTGAGAGGGCAGGGACTGTCTTACTGTTCTTCATATTTCCAATGTAGCACAGAACCAGGCACATAGTAAGCAACCTTACAATGTCTATTGACTGAACAGAACCTGATTGGCCCCTGTTTCCCTCATGTAGTCTCCATAGACCAATGGATAGTCAGGACCTGTCAAACTTGGTGGATTTCTGAAGGCCATTCAAGACCTCATACTCTCCCCTCAAACCCTGCTCTGATAACTAGATGTGTATTTATATGAAGATTAGAGGTGCATTGTCCTGAGAAGCAGTGTCACTATATCATTGTTGTATTTCTATGCTGTGCTAGCTCAAAGTAAACCTGCTACTGTTAACTGTCCAATGACTTCTCAGTGCCTTATTTCATCTTAATTTTGACCCTGAATTGAGAGATTGCTGGTGCTCAAGACTCCTCTAACAACCTGACACAAGAGAGATACTCAGAGAATTCTGGATAGACTGACACTGTCCAAAGGAAGCCTCCTCCTGACAGTAGGGCCTACTGGGACAAACCTTTTGTTGTATGTTACAATCAAAGAGGAAGATAAATCATAATAGCAATTGTATACATGAAAGAGTTGGGACAATAGGACAATTCTCAGGCTCAAAAAATTTGAGGAAGAGCAGAGCTGACAATCAGCAAAATCTGAGCTCAGCATTTCCTTGTTTACTCGATTTTAAGTCAATTTGCTTTACAACATTTGTTGAGCACCTACTGAATGTTCAGCATAATGTTACTGTGAGCAGAAGAATGGTGGGGTGATAAGAATGAGGAAGGGTGGACATTAGGAGGAACAACATCCCTCAGGTAATTTCCAGAAGTAGATGTTCTGTTCTTCTCCTTCCTATCTCCCTTCATTCGCTTTGAGTCATGAAAGACTGTTTCAACAAATTAGACATCCCTTTGGGATAATAACATTGAATACATGAACATATATGTGTGGGTTTCAGAAAGTGGAATGGAGACTGGGAATGGAGGTATGAACTACAGCCCTTAGTACAATACTTTGCATACAGTAGGTGCTTAAGGAATGCTTTTCAATTCATTCATTCATTCAGTCCTGGCTGGCAGTACAGAGCTGTCCTTGAATAGATGATGAGTTTGGGGCTGTTAAGTAATCAATAGCCTCCACTATTTTTTATGGAAAGAATCTAAAGGCAATGTCAAAAACACCATGAAAATGTAAGTGGGATGAGACCCATGGCTATTTTGCAGATGATAAGAAGAGTGAATGGTAATTGTCCTTCAGGACCTACTTTGATTGCTTGAAAAGATCTATTTAAAGTTTTAAACAGTGGTGGCAATAGCCTTTGAAAGACAATTAAAGGAAAGATGGGGATGCGGCATGTAACAGACAATACATAACCACCATCTTGTCTAAAATTTCCCCTCAGACCTATATGGAGACAGACCCATAAGAAATATTGGAAAACCTGAAAGCTATACCATACAAAAGAGCCTAGATATAATATTTCAAGAAATTAAACAAGAAAATTTTCTAGACATCTTAGAAACACAAAACAAAGAGGAAATAGAAAGAATATATAGGTCCTCAGAATGGACCCCCCAAAATGAAACCTCCCAGAAACATTATAGGGAAAATCCCGAGTTTACAGGTCAAAGAGAAAATATTGCCAGCAGCTGGTAAAGAAAAGAGGCAAGTACCAAAGAGCCATGGTCAGGAATACACAGGATTGTCAACCATTGCCCTAAAGGAGTTGAGACCTTGAAATATGATATTTCAGAACACAGAATATAAGCTTACAAACAAAGTAACTTACCCAGACAAATAGTATAATCTCACAGGGGAAAACATGGATTTTTATTAAAATAGAAGACTTTCAAACATTCCTGATGAAAAGCCTAGAGCTGCATAGAAGCTTTGAAGTGTAAGCACAGCATTCAACAGAAGGCAGCCCAAACTCCCAGGTGGAAGCTTATCTAAATCCACTTCTGGGCTACAGTCCCATCTATGAGCCACTCCCAACCAATCTCATGAAAACACAGTGACCTAAGGAAGAGTAATAAGGGGATTCTGCTGATCCCAAAGGTTTTCTTCTTAGTGAATGAGAGACCTCAGCCTAAGAACAGACCCTGTGGAGAGAGACAAGACCACTGGAGAAGGAAGAACAGTTTTCTTGACTTTTAAGGGCCCAATCAATCAAATAAACATTTATTAAGCCCCTGCTGTGTATCTGCCAGGCACTGAGAGCAAGTACCAACCCTTTATATTTTGCATTTTTCACCAGGTAGAAATAAAAGCTGTCCTGTATTTGTTATGTTATTAGCCCGATTGCTCACATGCAAGCTTAAGGTCCTTTAAGATTTCTTTGCAGAGAATTAAAAGCCAAATTCTGATGTCCCTTGCAGAAACCATGGTTATTTGGCAAAAGCTGCTCTAAGAGGCAGAATTTTATTCTGGAAAGAACTTTGGCTGCTATGCAGTCAGATGTCCTGGGTTCATATACTGTCTCCGATGCATAGTGCCTGTGTGACCCTGGCCAACAATTTAATCTTATTGGGCCTCTGTTTCTTCTCACCTGTCTAGGAGGAGATCAGTGAGGTCACCAGAATGACTGCGATGGTGTTTCTTCCCTTCCCTGATGCATGTCCCATAGCAAGAACTGCTTGCTTTTGGTGTCTTCTTGTGCATGTGGATGCACAATAACAGTAGTTCTGCAGTTGGTGTCTACATTGCTCTTTTTCTGGTTCTGACTCTGCCTGTCTCTGTCTCTGCATCTTTATGTCTGTCTTTGTTTTGTTCTCTGTCTCTCAATATATACAATATGTACAGTGACTGTGTGTACACATGTGTGCATTTGTGGGCATCTCTTGATATTTGGTAGGCCCTGCTGATTTCAATCTGCACCCAACTGGTAGTCCAGGATAAAATTGGAAAGAAGCCCTCCCCTCCTCCTGACCTAGGGATCATACTTGTGGCCTGATAAAGAAGTAGCCTGGGTGACAGCAACTCAGGATTCCAGGTATCCTTGGCAATGACCAATCACCATGGAAACCAGTGATTAGAACTAGCTAGGAATGCTTTGATATCCACTAAAATTTTTCTTCCTTCCTTTCTTTCTTTCTTTCTTTCTTTCTTTCTTTCTTTCTTTCTTTCTTTCTTTCGTGGAGGAAAATCTTTATTATGGTTCTGGAGAGAGAAGCGGGCACAGTACACTTTAGTAGCACATGGGCACTGGTTCAGTGGTGGAATCAACTTTTAAACAATTAGTAAGATCCATACTCCACCCATCATGGCTCCTATTGTTCTAATTCATCTGAGTTACACCCTTCCTGGACAGCCCATCTCAAGTTAGTCCATGTTCTGTTAACTCTGCCCACTTCATGCGTCCCATGTTCAAAAATGGCAGCTATCATTGCCCTTTACGTGTGTCATCTCATATTCAATAAGCTTATAAAGCAAGTGCAATGAAGAAAAGCCTTTTCCAGGTCGAAGCCCTGTCCTTGAACCCAACGGGTTGCAAACGGTTTAGCCTCTAGGGCTCTTGCTTAAGGAACTAGCTGTTTATAGAAAAGTTCAGAGCACTTTGTGATTGGCTGAGGAACTATCCACAAGATCGTGGAATTTCTTATCCAGCTGTTGAAGCCTAACCCCCTACAATTCCCTTCTTACAATTTCCCCCTTTTCTTTTCTAGTATAGATTTGGCTTCCACACATTCCCAATTTCCTTATCCTCTAATCTCTTTAACATGATTTTGCATTCTCCATCACTGGGGAAAGTCTCATTGGTACTTTCAATCATCATCCTTATATTGCCAGAGCCTGCCATCTGAACTCCCACTGTGGGTTCTACTGGAATAATCTCAGTGAGGGACATCTCTATCAATCCTTGTACCAGTCGTCTACTGCATGGAACTGTACAACATCCTATAACATTTCAGCCACAATTAGGTTAGCGATAATGGATACAGCTATTCCTTTTCCATTTGCCAAACCAGGATTCTAACCATCCCTTTAATCAATTATCTGTCCCAGCGTTTTCTGCTAACTCCTCAGCTAAAGTGGTTAAACCTTGCAATGCCTTAGGGATGGTTCTATCTGGGGCTGTGCTGCTTGGCAACATTTCATCGGGGGATTTTGGGGAACAATATGGGAGAAGGAAAGGAGAAATTGACCAATGCATTGACAAATTAAAAAGGGGGCAGTCCCCTTATTAAGTACAGATACAGAAACCTAAAAGTAACGATAAATTGTCCATTTAAAGCTTCAGAAGTCTCTTCTCATACAGCTGTCTGACACTCTGGACATCATCTGGTAAAGTCCTCTGGTCTAAGTGCTGTTCAAACAGTGTCCAGCAGACTCTCCTCCTGCACAGATCCTCTTTCTCGTGTCCACTCTCCTACAAGATTAATCTCAACACAATTTTAAATTACGTTGCCAATAACTAGGGCAAATAATGAAAGTTAGAATTAACTCCCATGTCTCCACTCTTACAAGTTCGAGATTGGAGCCTTGGGCAATTGTCATATTTTAAGAACTACATTACTTCTAGTTTTATACCTTGCATTAATTCAGTATTCATTCTTATTCATATTCCCCCATCAAGAGGATGAGATTCCACTGAGGAATTAGTAACAGACTCCAACACATAGTAGTTAATTTAAAACCAGTACATATCAAATACTAAAACAATCCCAACTTCTCGTCATGTACAAATAAATAATCCTTAATTAAAATGAGTGCTTCTTTTAAGGCATTTTACAAGATAAGTCACAAGCTATTCTTCTTTTAACATTAATTGTAACAAACTGAGACAACTTTAACATTAACCAAGTATTAACTAAGTAACAGAATAATATCCTAGTTCCACAATCTCCTGGCATAATGATCCTCATACCACTACAGGAAATTAAAGGATCCTGACTTATAAAGGAATATACTAGGAACAGATGTCAACACTTAATTCTGAATACTTAATTCTGAAGTTCTAGACCAAATAACTAAATCTGATACTTGCATTTTACTCTAATAACCTCAGATGTTCCTGCATCAATCTATTGTTTAATAGATTTGATATTTATGCTTATAAAACTTATAATTATAGGAATTTGCCATGAAAGAACAGGAGAATAACCAAAGGAAGGGAACAATGCTTCCCTAGATTCATGTCAATTCCAGGCAGAAGTTATATTGTAACCAACTGCATTGAGCCAGGCTAAAAGTCTGTCAGGTGTTATAGTGGGGAAATTGAGTCAGGAGAATACTACCTCAGCCATGCAGAAAAGTCATTCTCCCGACCTTCCCATGAGAACACCCTCTTGCAGCTCATAGATGCAGCTCACAAACCTCTTTGCAGGTTGCTGATGTCATGGGCCAGGAGCTCGATCAGTTCCTTGTTAACCATACCTGGAGATAAACTCAGAATAGTAGTGCATTAACAGTCCCCAAGGTCTTGGATAGCAAATTCCCCTCATTGGTGTTTCATGTGTGACTATAGCTTCACATTAATTAGGGAACATCTCCAAAATGAACTCTAAGTAGTTTGCATAACTTCCTACACATGTTCTGGTTCCTAATAACATGCTGAGTAAAATAAAACTCCCATTAAGATCGTAAGTTCATATGTAGTTACAAAAATAAATTTCCCTTTCTGTTCCTCAAGCTTATTTATCTCTCTCTAATCATTCTTAATCTGAAAGAATGAGACACCTTCAGGACTGGAATCCTATGCATATAAGTTCAAACAGTAATTTTAACTCTTGCAAGGCCATGGAATGAATTCAGATCAAAACAGTAAGATCTTCCCAACTTGAAGTTTATATGCTTTAGTGGTAATCACCAGCCGTAGATCTCTGATTCTGCTTCCACTGAGACTATTTCTCTAAAAGCACCCAGTCCAAGGACACAACAAACCCAGGAATGAAACTCCAAGTTCATAGGGGGTTTGGACATAATTTTCATACAAATAGAAATTTAGTAGGCCCTCTAAAAGAGTATCAAAGATTTCATCAAAACATTTTTTTCATAAAAGTATCTCCCTTTCTTAAAAACAACTTACAATTTCCTAATTACCATAAAATTCCTAGTTACCTAAATTCTCTAGTGAAAAGTCAAAAGGTAAAAGGTGCAATGAGTCACTTATTCAGTAAGGGTTCCATAACACAAAACTCCTGCACAGGATTGATAACAATTATGAGATTTTACAAAATTTCTTTTTTTTTCATAATTACCCAGTTTCTTTTCACACACACACAGAAATATTTTTGCCAGTACTTGACTTAAACAATAACACCAAATAGCTTAGTCAACAATTTTAAACTTCATATGTGAGAGCCAAATAATCCCAGCTAAAACTTCCCCTTTAAACATAGACAAAACTTGGAAGTTCTCATTTCTTAAATTACAGTATGTAAAAGGAAATGTTACAAAACGGGATCATATAGAACACCCCAATAGCCCTGATCCATTCCTTTTTCTCTTTTCTCTGAAGGCATAATACTTAATCTAACATTCCAGATTATAAAATAAATTGCCCTTCCAACGACATAACTGATATAATTGCTTACCAGACTATGTCATATAAGAAAATTCAGAAGTATGTAAGCAGTAGATTAAAAACTTGAAACAGACACAATAAAAATCTTTCTTTCTGAACCCCTTCACCAGGTCCAGCAGTCACCTGGGACCACTCCCACCCCTATAGACTGACTTTTCTTTATTATCTATGTGGTCTGATATCCTTGGGCCACATCCAGATTCCAGATCAAACCTACATGACACTTCCAATCAAGACACTTGGTCCATGGCAGTCTAGACTTCCCCACACAAGTTAGTCCCTGACTTAAAAGCCAAGCCCATACAGCCCATCACCCAACAAACCCAGACTTTAGCCTAAAAAAGATGTGGGTTGAAAATTTTTTTTTCTAATTTCTAATTGAGACCCTGATATATGAGAATACTTACATTAATTCCAAAACAGTGCATATCAAGTTGTTCACGACAAAATATGTTTGTACCACAGAGCACACATTATAAAATTATTTCCATAATAGTAATAAACTTTGAAACAGCCCATTATCACTTTAGATGAGTGTACTTCTAAGTCACTTTGTACAGAAAATCATTCATCTCATAATTAATATGTTAAAACTATAACTTTAAACTACCATATATTTTTATAATAGTCAAAATTTTAAACGAAAATCTGCTATCATAGTCTTATAACCAAATATACCTCACTAGGTATTTAACAGTTTCAAATTTTCTCATTTTATCACTAAAAGACCCATTCCAGGTCAAGAGTTACTTTTACACCATTTCTACCTCACAATGGTCCCTCATATTTTACAATCTAAGAGTTTTAGAAATACAATACAATTTAGAAATATAGTAGTAAGTTAAACAATAAACTTCAGATAACATCCATTGCATTTCCAGATTATCACATATGGAAATTATCACTCTTATTACTCTTAGTACTTTCAACAATTACATTAAATAATAATAATACTACTTCTAACATATGCCATTGTATTAAGCATTTTACAATCATATCTTTTTTTTGTCCCGCAACAACCACTATTTTTTTCCTTTATAGAATAGTAAACTTAAATCCAATCAGATCAGAATTTATAATGGCTAATGATAAACATTTAAAAACATTCTTGTTTTAAATCCAACACTCTTGACCCTTTAAAAGGAAATATTCTCCACAAATTTATATATTCCCTTAAAAAGACACCTGGTGCTAATTCCTGCTCTAAACAACTCTCTCCCTTTTTCTTTCTCACTTCCTTAAAGGAACAATGAAATGTCCACTCTTGGATAGAGCACCAGCCCTGAAGACAAGAGGACCTGAGTTCAAATCCAGCCTCAGACCAAACACTTGACACTTACTAGCTGTGTGACCCTAGGCAAGTCACTTAATCCCAGTTGCCTAAAACAAACAAACAAACAAAAAACAAATAAAAGAAATGTTCCCTCTCCTTTTAGAGGCTTATCAGGTAAAGCCATCTTCCTGAAAATCTCAGGCTTAACAACCATTCAAGGGTGGGGAACTTAAGCACAAAACACCCTATCTCTACCCATTACACTCACCAAGGCTGGGCCGCTTTCCTTTGCAGTTCTGAAATCTGAAGGGAGATAAGAATTGCAAATATGGAGAATAGCACTCTCCTTTTCTCTCTTTTCCCAAGTAGCCTTCCCAACTTTATTATGTATTTTAAACAAATCACTGAAATCTTATCACATTAAAAGACAGAAAAACCCTTATTTTTTTCAACTCTAAACACATCGCCCAGATATCAAATATATTGGCAGGAGGGATGCAAAGACAGCAATTCAAACTCCTAGACTTAGGATCCTATTAAACCTGAATTCAAATTCTTCTCAGCCCTTTTTCTTCTCTTTCGGCCCTAGTCATCTTGGGCTGTATGCTCTAGATCTGTATCAGTAAAGGCTGCTTGCTGCACCTTCCACTAACTTCTGAGAGATTCTCTCCCTGCATTTTGATTCTAATTTCAATCTCCTATTAAAAGCCTGAGACAGGAGCTCTTTCCCACTGTTTCTTCTCCAATGTCAGACCTCAAAAGTTACCCCAAAATTTTTCTGGCAGACACAAAACATCCACAGACAGACAAACAGACAATGTGCTCACGGTTCTAATTCTAACCTTGACCGGTCAACAGAAACTCATTTTGTCCCAGGATCACCTTTGAATGGGACCCCAGGTTTTTCCATAGCCTGACTCCCCCCCTTTTTTTAGGATTCTAGCTTTTTCTTTTTATCCTTATCCTGGGGAGACTAACTTATCTCCCCACTGAATTGTTTTGGGGAATCTCTGGGGGCCATCTTTTCTTCCCCTTAGGTACCTTCATTCTAGAGCTCTTTCCCCCCATCTTAGGGCTTTTACTGTGACAGTCCTTTGGACTGACTTCCCTTAAGATCTAGGACTTATACTCTGGAGTTCAAAGATTGGCCAAAAAGAGGCCCCTGCCCAAGCACCACTTAATGGTTATTTTTTGGGCCCTCCTTGCTGAGAGTGAATGTAAATAGTAACTGTTTGTCTTTGGCCAGCAGCTCTGAGGGTTTTCCCCTCCCAGTTTGATTTTTTTTTTATTTGATTAAAGGGGCCATCCCTTGACTCACTTCTTAAAGAGGCCTATTCTCTGAATGGGCATTACCTCATTCAAAGTGAGAACTTGAAAAGACCTTAGCTTAAAAGGGCCAAGATCTCCCATTGCATCCTGGGCAAACTACAGTCATCCTGATAAATACCTGGCCACTGGACCCAGATGACTCTGGAGGAGAAAGTGAGACTGGTGACCTTGCACAGCCCTCCCTCCCTCAAATCAAGTCAATTGCAAGTCTTGTCATCATCTCCCTGATGTCATGGTCCTCTTCCAGAACAAAGAACTAACACCACAACAAGCATCAGTCCACATGGCTTCCTCTTCTGCAGCTTTATGGAGTTTCTTTTAGATGAAATATTATGGGTTAGAAAAATTACTAACATTAAGGCAGAGGTTGGACCCTCTGCTTAAATTGACATTTATATCTATCTCTATTTAACTCCTGGCCTCTCTGTGGTTGAGGCAAAATTCAGATTATTAGAAACCTTTGTGTGCCTAAAAAGTAGATTACTATAGTGTCTCTGATTAGACAAGTATTAAGAGGGGAAATTGGACATGAAGCAGACCTTTTCTTGGAACTTTCCTTAGGTCTTAAGTGGATGGGTACTCTGCTGGTGGCACCAGCCTGGGTCTTCTACTCTGATATGCTCATAGAGCCAGTGTCCATCCTTCTCTTTCTCCTTTTCCTGGTTGACCCAGCTGTGCCAGTTTTTGGATCAGCTTGCTATGTCTCTGCTTCTTCCTCTCTACTTCCAAACACCACTATTCTCAACTGTTTTCTGAGACAGGTCCTCTCTTTCATACAAGTTCCTAAAGGCACAACCAAATCCCCTGAGACAGTGCTTTGGATTGATTCCTGAACATATACGTAAGAAGCTTGTTCTCACTTGGTTCTGACTGATTGATTTAAAAACTGTTCTTGCCTAATGAAATTATTTCTTTACTTTGAAGGGGCCGGAATAATCAGTGAAGCCTCTTACTTTCACATAAGGATCCTCCCAGGTATAACAGTCTATGATCTAGAGACCCCTTCTGCAATGCACTCCCCCTTAGGCCACCACTAGAGAACATAAGAATGAATGGAGCTTTCCTTAAAATGAGAAATAGTTTCTATCTAAAACCATCAGCAAACATTATCTGCAACAGGGATAAGTGAGAAGTCTTCCCAATAAGATCATGGGTCAAAAAAGGGTGCCCATTATCACCACTATTATTCAATATTGTACTAGAAATATTGGTTCCAGCAATAAGAGAAAAAAAAGAAATTGAAGGAATTAGAATACGTAATGAGGAAACAAAACTTTCACTTTTTGCAGATGGTATACTTAGAGAATCCTAGAGAATAAACTAACAATGAGTTGGAATAATTAAGAACTTTAGCACAGTTGCAGGACATAAAATTGACCCACATAAATCATAAATATTTCTGTATAAAACCAAGAAAGCCAAGCATGGAGAGTTAGAAAGAAAAGTTCTACTCAAGATAACTATAGACAATATAACAAACATGGGAGCCTACCTGCCAAGACAAACTCTGGAACTACGTAAACACAAAATACTTCTCACAAAATTAAAGTCAGAGCTGAACAGTTGGAAAAATATCAATTGGATAGGCCAAAAAAATATAATAAAATGACAATTCTACCCAAATTAATTTACTTATTCATTGCCATATCAATCACACTATTAAACAATTATTTTTTTAAAGCTAGAAAAATCAAAATAAAATTCATCTGGAAGAACAAAAGTTAAAAATGTCAAAGGAATTAATGAAAAAATGCAAAGGAAGGTAGACTAACCATACCACATGTGAATCTGTATTATAAAGCAGAAATCATTAAAGTCATCTGGTAAAGAAATAGAGTGGTGGATCAATAGAATAGATTAGGGACACAGGACATAGTAGTAAACAACCATAGCAATGTAGTGTTTGATAAACCCCAAAACTTCAGGTTCTGGGAGAAGAACTCATTAGTAAATAAAAACTTCAGGGAAAACTGGAAAACTGTTTTGCAGAAATTAGGTATAGACCAACATCATATACTGTATACCAAAAGAAGGCCAAAATTGGTACCTAATTTAAACATAAAGGGTGATGATTTAGACATAAAGGGTGATTCGACAAGGAAATTAGGAGGACATGGAATAATTTACTTGTCAGATCTGTGGAGAAGGGAAGAATTTAGGACCAAACAAGAGATAAAGAGTGAAATTTAATTTACAAAAAGTAAAATGAGTCATTTTTATTATATTAAATAAAAAGGTTTTTGCCAAACAAAACAAGTGCAACCATGATTAGGAGGAAAGCAGAAAACTGGGGAACAATTTTACAACAAACATCCTTGATAGAGGTCTCATTTTTCAAATATGTAGAGAACTGAGTCAAAATTATAAGAATGCAAGTCATTCCCCAAAGGAAAAAAAATTAAAGAGTATGAACAGACAGTTTTCATGTGATCATATCAAAGCTATCTATATTCATATGAAAAAAATGCTCTAAATCACTATGGATTAGAGAAATGTTAATTAAAACAAATTTGAGGTATACTCCACACCTATTAGATTGTACAATAAGACAGAAAAGGAAAATGATAAATGTTGGAGGTGATATGGGAAAATTAGGACTCCAATGCACCATTGGAGGATTTGTGAACTGTTCCTACCTTTGTGGAGAGAAAATTGAAACTATGTCCAAAGGGCAATCGAAGAGTGTATACCCTTTGATCCAATAATAACACTAGTAGATCAAAAAAGGGAGGAAGAACCTACTTGCACAAAGATATTTATGGCAGCTCTTTTTGTGGCAGCAAAAAATTCAAAATTGAGGAGATGTTCCTCAACTGGGGAATGGCTAAAGAAGCTGTGACATATAATTGGGATGGAGTACTATTGTCTTATAAGAAATGATGAGCAGACCGATTTCAGAAAATCCTTGAAAGATTTACATGAAGTGATGCAAAGTGAAATAAGCAGAGCCAAGAGTATATGGTGCACAGTAACAGCAAAAATGTAAGATGATCAGCTATGAAGGACTTAGCTCTTCTCAGAAACACAATGATCTAAGTAAGACAATTCCAAAGGATTCATGAGGATTAAGGCTATTCAAGTCCAGAGAGAGAACTGATCGTGTCTGAATACACATCAAAGCATACTATTTTTACTTTATTTTATTCACATTTTTCCCCCTTTTTGCTTTTTTTATCTTCCACAACATGACTAATATGGGAACATGTTTTACATGATTGCACATATATAACCCATATCAATTTGCTTACTGTCTTGGGCAGGTGAAAAAAAGGGGTGGGGGAGAAAATTTGAAACTCAATATTTAAAAAAAAAGTTAAAACTTTTAGGGGCAGCTAGGTGGCACAGTGGGTAGAGCTCTGGCCTTGGAGTCAGAAAGACCTGAATTCAAATCCATCCTCAGACACTTGACAATTCCGAATTGTGTGACCCTGGGAAAGCCACTTAATCCTGATTGCCTCACCAAAAAAATCATCTTTACACATAATTGGAAAAAATAAAATATTTTTTTACAAATACTTTTGTGCCACAAAGAACAATAAAGAGAGCAGTTTCAGAGAAACCTGAGAAGACTGATGTCTAGTGAAGTGAGCAGAAGTACAGAACAATTTATGCAATAACAGCAACATTATAAGACAAACATTGTTGGGACACTGAAGAACTCTGATCAATGTAATGACTAAGTATGATTCCCAAAGACCTATGAGGATGCAGATTGTACACCTCCAGACAAGGAGGGGATGGACTGATTTGGGGTTCAGAATGTGACATTTTTGGATGTGTCCAATAGGGGAATTTGCATGGTTTCAAGGTTTAGTTTTTCTTTTTCTTTTCATTCTTCCAATTTCAAGTTCTTGTCATTGCAATGAAGGCTGCTGCCAATTCCTACAAAACCATAATTCAGGAAGTAGACATCCATGAAGATCACCGATCAGATGCCAGTGTCCCATTGAGATCTGCAGTTGGAGGCCAAGGCCCCATTAGGATCACCAACTGGCTGGAGAAAGGATGAGATAAATATGAAGAAAGTAGAAGAGAGAAAGACAAATAACTGCAAGAGACAATCAGTGGGAACAACCTCTCCTGAAAGATCTCCTGGAAAGGAGATAAGACAAATCCTTTAGTTACCTACCCTAGGGACTCACCCCCTCCTCAATAGGAAGCTGGTTGTGATGTCTGACCCCAAAAGGCTTCTTAAAGAAAGTGCCCCAGACTAGTCATTAGGACCTGGGATTGTAACTTATGCTTGTTATTCCTCAAAAAGTACATCCTGTTTTGTGCCTCAGTTTCTCCATGTTAAAAATGGGCCATTGGTCTCTACTTGTCTCTAACATCCCTTCCACTTCTACCATTTTCTATTCCAAGGTCCCATCAAGGTCTAACATCCCACATCTTCGGTGCTCACTCTGTTCCTCTCCAATTGTACCTCTGCTCGAAGGGCTCTTCCATCCAATGTTGTATGTCTGGAGGCTCCTCTCAGTCTGGACATTCTCTGTTAAAGGTCCCTTTCAACTTGGACATACTTTTCTGTGATTAGAAAAAAAAAAAAGAAGCCACAGTCTGGACCTCTCTTTTGCTCTAAAGCCATCTTTATAGGCAGAGCTGAGAAATTCATTCACTGCAATTCTCTGAGAATGCTAAATGGCCATCTGAAGAAGGCAGAGCTTCTAATAGAAAGAAAGGTTGTAATAGAGGCCTGGTATAGGTGAATGGGTGTTGGGGGGTATATGGGATGGTATTGGTATGGGAGGATTCGTTATTTTTGTTGGGAAGGGAAGAAGGGTTCTAAGTTTCCCTGAATGCATAAATATGGAAAAAAATATCCCAATCCAAATCTAGGTTGATTCTGAAGTTCCACAGTCTGTTTGAGGCATGAGCAATAAATATTGACATGCTGGTTTAGATATGCTAAAGTCTGCACTAAGGGAGAATTGTTTGAAGGAGCTTAGCCAACAAACCTGCCCACAGAGCTGCTTCCATGTGAACTAGGGTTGGGCACAGCACACAAAGTCCATCTGAGAGTGTCTGGGAAGAAAAAATTGCCTGGACTGATTGAAAGAAGCAGCAGGGAGCAGCCTTGGGGAAAGGTTGAAATCTTCAGAGTACCAGGGCATGGACAAGTTAATCCTGTGAGTGGAAGCCCAGGCTGGTGGTATAATTGGGGAGTGGGGAAGGGCTGGGAGGGCAATGAGAAGCTTCAGCTGCCAGGACTGCAGTCCTAGAGTCATGGAATCTTCCAATCACAAACCCACAGACTTGGAGGGGACTGCAAATGCTTCATTCCCCCCTAGTCCTGAGCACCAATCCCCTGTACAGCATTCAGGACTCGTGGGCATCCAGCCAATGCTAGAAAACTAAGTCTTTTCTTCCTGAGGCAGCCTCTTCCACCTTGGGGCAGCTGCCTCGTGGAGGGAGAACAGTGATATCAGCCTGATTCCCTTCCCTCCTCCCAAATAAAGAGTTCTCAAAGCCTCTCAATCCACCCTGTCCTCTCCCCATCATAGAGGGTTATTGATGCATCTCTGGGTATCAGGGCAGCCTGCCAACAGGGATCCCACCAATGACCTAGTCTTGAAAGTCTTTTCAGAGGGGGTTCTGGAACACCTCAGGGGTCAAATGAATGGTCATAGTTGCCCAGGTTACTAAAACCTTAGAATGTCAGAGCCTGGATTCCAAACAAGGCCCTCTGACTTCAATCCCAGTGTTCTGTCCATTACATGGCAGTTCTCTGTTACTTCAGGGAGTGGAAGAAGAGGTAAATAATGTCCAAATGTAGAGGACCTATCTACATGGGAAATGTTGACCAGGAACCCTTGCTCTGAACCACCCATCTGAGCCACTGCACAGAGAAGGAGGGACAAGGAACCCAGTCCTGATTCCAAATACTTTCAGCCACACTCAGCCTAGGCTTGATTCCTGGTTCCTTCTCACTTTCTACAGCCAAACACAAGCTGGTAATCTCCCCCACTTTGGCCAACTGTTCTCCTAGCACACATAATCAGGCTGTGTCTCCAGCAGGACACAACCAAGGAAAACCACATAATTTCTCCTGACTGTAAAACTCACTGACTACGCTCAGAAAGGTCAAAATCCCTAGAGAGAATCTAGTCTGGGCATTTCCCCCTCTCTCTATCTTCTTTTTTTTTAAAAACTACATTAATTTTAAAAATGAAATTGTTATTTATTTACTATAAGCATTCTTTTTCTTTTAAATTTTGAGCGTCACATTTTCCACCTCTTTGCTCCTCCTCTAGCCACTGACAGGCAAGCAATATGATATCAATCATAAATGTGGAATCATGAAAACCTATTTCCATATTAGCCATATCAAAAAAGAAAGAAAAGTAAAGAAAGTAAAACATAATACTTCAGTTTACATCCAGAGTTCATCAGTTCTCTCTTTTGTGGAGGATGACATTGTTTCATCATGAGTCCTTTAGAATTATCTTGGCCATTGTATAGAAAAGAGCAGCTAAGTTCTTCCCTATTCGTTATCATTACAACAATGCTGTTACTGTGCAAAATGATGTCTTGTTTCTGGTCTTCTCAATTTGAATGAGGTCTTCCCATGTTTTTTTCTGAAGCTACCCAGCCCCAGGGTCATTTCTTACAACACAATAGTACTCCATCATTATCATATACCACAACTTCTTCAGCCATTACTCAGTTGGAGAGCATCCCCTCAATTTCCAGTTCTTCTTCATCACAAAAAGAGCTGCTATAAACACTTTCACATGTATAGGTCCTTTCCCTTCTCTCTTGATCTCTTTGGGATACAGACCTGGTAGTGGTATTTGTTCATCAAAGGATGTAGAGTTTTAAAGCTTTTTGAGCATAGTTCCAAATTGTTCTCCAGAATGATGGAACCAGCAGACAATTCTACCAACAATTCATTAGTGTACTTACTCCTTCTCATTCCCTCCATTATTTGTCATTTCTGATAGATGTGAGGTGGTATCTCAGATTTTTTTAGTTGCATTTCTCTAAAAATTAGTGATTTACAACTTTCTTTCATGTGACTATATATATCTTTCATTTTTTCTTCTGAATACTCACAGTTCACATCTTTTGACTACTGATCAAATGAGGAATAGCTCTTATTTTTATACATTTTACTCAGTTCCTGATATATTTGTGATAGAAGGTATTTATCAGATAAATTTATTGTAAAAGTTCTGATATTACTTTTATTATGTGTGGTATCTTTTAGTAAAATTGTAATTTCCCTGATTATCTCTTTTAATTAGATCTATTTTTGCCTGGTCTAAGATCACTGTCTTTATTCTTGAGTTGAAACATAGCAGATTCTGCTTCTCTCTCTCTCTCTCTCTCTCTCTCTCTCTCTCTCTCTCTC
>NW_020953113.1:0-1556 GCF_900497805.2 Vombatus ursinus | reverse complement strand
TCTGAGGACTTAAATGGAGTTCTGAAGTCATGGAGATAATCCTGTGACAGTGGATTAAGAGTCTATTTGAAAGATCACAATTCCAATGCCTTCAGTAATGTCTCTGCTAAAATTAGAGATGAGCAGAAGACTATTATTGCCTGTATTGAAAGTCATCAATTTCAGCCTAAAAAACTTCTGCAATGGTCATTGGAGATCAGAGTGGAAGTTTCCTGTCACACCACTTATAGCTCAGGTGGTTACAGTACTAAATTCAGTACAGTGCTAAAGTTATAGTACTAAACTCAGGTCCATTATTATGAATAAGGCAATTGTCAATTGGTTAGTCACAGAAATATACAGGATTCAACAAATGTTACTAATGATGTATAAGCTGCCAAGGAATGTATAAAAATCATAGAACATGCCAAAAATAAGTATCAGATTACTATTAGTGAGAACTATCAGACAATGCCAGACATCACATTCAAGGCCTTGTGCCAGTAGATTCCAGTCACCTACAGCAAAATCTCCTGGACAAGATGCTCAGCTACATGATTGGCAAAGAATTGCAAAATGCTTAAGGCTGGATGTGAAATTCTCCAATTGTAACATGAAAAAGAAGGAGGAGGAGGAGGAGGAGGAGGAGAGGAAGAAGACCAAGAACAAGAACAAGAAGAACAAGAAGAGGAAGAGGAAGAAGGAGAAAGAGAAGAAGAAGGAGAAAAGAAAGGAAAAAAGATTCAAAGTATAATTGGTTTATAAACAAGTGTGGTATTTTGTTAGGGTTTTCAAAGTTAACAGGTTATCTATATTCTTGGAGTACCACTGAACCGATAGCATTGTCTTGATGGTTGTGTGTTTATGTGCGTATGTGTGTGTGTGTGTGTGTGTGTGTGTGAGTGTGTATGTGTGTTTGTGTAGTCCTTGCCATATAACTTCCTATTGTGACTGTATGTACATGTAGTATTTTTTTTAATTCATTTATTTTCAAGAATGAAAAAACAAAGAGAAAGAGATATGTCCTGGAATTTATGTACTGGTTAGAAAATTTCCTAGACATGAAAGCCCTCTCACAAACAGGCAAGTTATGTTTTCAATATCCCCTCACCCTCGCCTTTAATAATACTTCTGGTACATCAGTAATTTTTACAGATCAACCAAGAGCTGAAGATGCTATACTGCAAGATATAGCAAGAGACATCTTTTCTCTTCTCACTGTTGTGTGCACTTAATGGCATCCTGGTAGCTGTAGATTTTTAAATATTTGCAATGGGGTTTTTAAGTCCTTTGGTGGAAAAAGGACATTTTTTCTAGAAATTCCATAAGGACCAGCTTCTCTGGGGAAAATCTGGGGTGGGGGTTCTATATTGTCTATTTTTTAATCCAAAGACTTGAACCATATTTCCTCCAATGGAACTTACTTGATTTTTTTTTCTGAAAACTCCCTTCCCTCTAGTAACATGGTTGTTATAGGCATATTCATTTTTAGAACATAGTTAACCCGTATACATACATATATATATAGATATAGAGATAGAGATAGAGATAGAGATAGAGATAGAGATAGAGATAGA
>NW_020953112.1:0-5232 GCF_900497805.2 Vombatus ursinus | reverse complement strand
CATAAAGAACATGCAATGTTTTTATTATCAGTGAGTTATATTAACCTATGGTGAATAAGTTCCAGATGTAAGGTACAGGGGGGAAAATCATCTTACTTAAATAATGTCTAGGCCCATTCTTAGTATGTCATTGTTTTTTTTTTCTTTAAAGGAATGTGAATATAAGATAATGATTATTTAAGTGGGTTTTCCTGGTCATGGAGCAATGTTTCACAAGAGAGGTTTTTCCTGAAAAATTTCAAATGAATTGGAAATAAAATCATCATGTGAATCAAAGTAATGGAATCATTTGGGAGCTGTGTGTGTCTATGTCTGTGTAATCTCATGTGCAAAGACATGCATCACATTTATGAAATATTAATTATATATTGTAGCTTATTCTTAATGTAGGAGAAAAACAATGTTGTTCATGCTTAAATTATTTGTATTTCCTTCCTATTATTAAAATTTCTCTGTTTAGTGAGATTTATGAATGACTTTCAGAACAACTTCAGGATCATTTGGACACTTGGGGTTACTGATTAGTCCTTTAGGACATTAAGCCTCAGAAGTTTCATTTCTTTAAAATAAGTTATTCTCACATTTTCTCAGTTTCATATACACTATAGGAATATTTTATTTTCTCTGTTAAGTTTTTGTTTCTCTTTGGAATACAATCATATTGATAATTTCTGAATAATATAAGTCTTGGTACATTACTACACATATACATATATTACCACATACATAGATATATTACTCTAGGAACATGTTTAGGTTGTAATGTTTTACCAGTGAACTTTGAGAAAGAGAAAAAGAAACTCATGAATATCTATCATTCTAGTAGAGAAGTTCTCTTTGCAAATAGGATGTAACATGGCTTGCTGAGAATGATGTGGGATTTTGAGTCAGAGGCCTTGGATTAGAATCCTCCTTCTTCCACTAACTAGCTGTGAGTATCCAGGCCAAGCACTTAACCTCTCTGTGGACTAAATGATTTCCAAGCTGTCTTCTATCCCTAGAATGATTACTTTACCACCTATTTTTTTTTCTGAAAAAATATTCCCCAAATGTCCTGCATCAGAACAGCTATCCTAGTGAAGGAAGTAGTTTTTTTTATACTCCAAATAGTTCAAAATCAATTATGGTGGTTTAGAAAGTTACAAAGGAAAAATAGAAAGTATATTTTATAAAAATCTCATTTCTGTTTATGAACTATGCACATTATGAAAACAGCAAGTAAGGAGTCAGAGATTTAGCTTTTCAATTATAGGTAAATGATGGGAAGAATCAAGAGAAAAAATACACAAAATTTCACTATAACTAAAATGGTAACAAAAACCTAAGAAAAAATAGCATGCTTAATTTTTTTAAAGTGAAGATCTTTCATTTAAAAAAAAAGTCTTATTCTACTAGTTCAATAAAAAAAAAACAAATGAAATTTATGGAACTTTCAAAAAATCTTATTAGAGATGCCTGAACTAAAACTTTTAAACTGAATTAGGGTTCAACAACATTGAAACAAAGTAAAATGATATTATGCTTTACCAAAACCTGAATCTAAAAAAGTTCAATCTATAGTTCTATATGGTATCAGAACACCATCTGCAGGCTGAGACTCTTATTCCACGTATTAGTAAAAAAAAAAAAAAGTGGTGATCAAGCCCTAAAGTTTTCTAGGATATTTCAGGGATGGTATTTGGTCAAAAAAATAAAAAACCTATAAATAGAAATGTGGGGAAAATTCTGATTTAATCTTAATGTCTCATTATTTATGAAAAAATGTAAATCAAGAAAATGCAAAAATTTTACTTTACTGGTCACAGTCATGTCTCTACAGTTTTAGATCATAGGTGCTCCATTCTCATAGTACTCTAAGAATTTAGAAATCCAATGCCAACACCTATGATTTGCACATCTCTTTCTATCTCATTTTCTAACTGGAGTTTCAGTGACGTGATAGTGCTCATAATGTGTAGGCCCATCACCAAATTTTAGGGATTGATTCACTCTGAAATGTTAGCTAGTCCCATCCCATTCATTTTACAAATGAGGAAACTGAATTCTCAAGAGATTTCAGGACTTGCCCAAGGTGATACAGATAGTTACTGGTAATGCTGGGATGACAACAAAAGTCTTTCGAGTATTGATTCAATGTTTTCTCTACTATACCAAAATACTTTTGAGCAATTTTTATAAACATGAAAAAAATTCAAAAGGGATACTATCTCATTTTTAAATGTAGAAAGCAGAGAGATATAAACTCAGAATTCTTTAAAAAGATATCAGCGGTAAGGAGAGGAGTAGTAGTGTGAGGGATAGAAGGAATTTTTATCTACATTTTTATTTATGCCTTCTGATGATTTTGTTTTTGAATCATCATAGTCATCTCCACTATCCTTCCTCCTACCCATCTGAGAGCCATCCCATAAAACAAATGGTATTTTTAATGACAGAAAAAAGAAAAAGAAAAAAAATTAACACAACTAATCAATACATTGAAAAAGTCTGAAAATATGTGCAATCTGTAACCACTGTGGACTTCCCACCTCCATGAAGGGATAAGTTTACAGTGTCCCTTTTATCTACTCATTAGAGAGCCATACTTTATCTTGATAATTGTGTTACATTCAATTTTGACTTTTGTGTATGTATGTGTGTATGTGTGGTTCTTCTTTACACTTAGGTGCTGTAGTAATTGTGCATACCATTTTCTTGGCTTTGCTTTCTGTAACATCCATCAGTTCATGTAGATCTTTCCATGTATCATGAAATTATTTCTTATAGCACAGTGATCATTCATTACATTAAGTACTAGGATTTGTTTACCATTCCAGCAATCAATGAACATCTATTTTGTTTCCAATTCTTTGCTATCACAAAAAGGGTTGCCATAAACATTTTCGTGTATGTGGAGACTTTTTTCTTCTCAGTGGTTTCCTTGGGGTGTAAGCTCCAGTAGTAGAATTAATGAATTAACAAGCATGGACATTTTCATCTCTATATTTGCATACCAATCTTAGCTCCACCAACAACATATTTGTGTATCTATCTTCCCACAAGAACCCCAACATTGCCATTTTTTGTCATCTTTGCCAATGTATGGGATATGAGGTAAAACCTTAGGATTGTTTTAATTTTCATTTCTCTTATTATTAATTTGGAACATTTTCTCATGTCCTTATGAATATTTGCAATTCTTCATTTGAAAACTGTTTTTTCATATCCTTTCACCACTTATGTATAGAGGTATAGCTATTAGATATAAATATAGTTTATGTATATATGTATGTACGCATACATATATACATATTTTATGTGTATGTTATCTTGGGTACCGAAGACTTATTAGAGAAATTTTGTACTCAGCTTTTTCCCATTCAACTACTTCCATCATGTCTTTGTTACTTTAATTTTGGATGTGCAGAAGCTTTTTAGTTTCATATAATCAAAGTTATTCTAATTTATATTTTGTAATTGGCTTTATATTTTGTTTGGTGAAAAATACATCTCTGACTCATACCTGAGAGGCATATGATCTGCTCTCTTCTATTTTTTTAATAGAGTAGCTAGGTAGATATAGTGATGGGTCATTTGGGTCTTTGCCTTTTGTTTGTGTTTCCTGAACCCAATTGTTATTTTTATTACACTGTAATCCATAAAAATCCATCATCATACAGATGGTACATATACAGAAACAGATATTTCTATCATTGTACCTTTGTTTGCAATATCTTTGAATCCTAATACATGTTCAAATTTTGTTTTAAAAAATGTCCCCTGTGGTGTTGAGAAATACATAGATTCTTTTTTATTCCCATTTAGGAGAAGCCATAAGCTTTTTAGCTGTAGTTTCTCCAGCAATTTTTTTTTTGTTCTATATATTCTCTTTTGTTTACCTTTTTTGTTAGACCTACCCCAAACTGAAATTAGAGTTTCCCATCACTATTGCTTTATTCTCTATGTGTTCTTGTAGCTCAGTTAATGTTTCCTTTATGAATTTGAATGCTAAGGACTTTGGAACATATAAGTTTATTACTGATATTGGATTTTTGTCTATGGTTCTTTGAAGCATAATGTAGTTTCTTTGTGTATCCCTTGAAATTTTTGAATGTTTTTCTTTGTCCACTAGAAGGACTGAAATTCCTGCTTTTTTGAATTAACCTGATGCATGGTAATTTTTTCCCATCCTCTCATTTTTATTTTATGTATGTCTTTGTTTTAAATCTGTTTCTTATAAGGAAGAGATAATAGGGTTTTTCCTATCCAATTTGTTACGCTTCTCTTTGTTTTATTAGATTGTTTAATCCATTCACATTTCAGTTAATGAAATTACATTTGTGTTCTTCCTTTGTCACTAATATCATTTTTTAAGGTATTTTTTTCCCTCTTCCTCTACAAAGTAAGGCAGTGTGATATCTCTTCAGTTACTTTAATGTTTTTTAAGGTGGCCCCTATTCTCACTGCCTCTCTTCCCATTCCCTCTAATCACTTCCTCCCCTTTGTTACACATTTATTTTTGGGATTTTGCTTATTAGTTCTTTTGCTTTCTGATGTGTCCAAGCTGTTCAGGGAGGACTAGCCCCTTTAGTGTGAGGGTTTGCTGAGCCATTTTAAATGTTGTTCATCCAACTTTGGTGTCTACTTGCCACCCAAGCTGTGGATACAAGAAGCTGTAGCATGCACAGTGGCCACACAACAGTGCCAAGTCATCTCAGCAGATGTACTAAACCAGTTTGAAGGTAACTGGTAGGTCACATCAGTGAGTTAGGAGGACATCTACCCCAAGCATAGGAAGACTTCCCCAAGCAGAATCTGTAGATGAGAATAATTTGTTTCAATATCCATGAAGGTGGTTGAAACAAATACTGTGGAACACCTAGAACATGGTCAGACAAGGTCATCCACTGTATCTTGGGCCATTGCCACTTGTCTTGAATTTGGAATTAGATGACCCTGGAAGAGAGAGTGAGGCTGATGACTTTTTGCAACTCTGCCTTACTTAAATCCAATTTATACAGAAGTCAAGACATCACCCATTTCCCCAATATTATGATGCCCTTTGTCCTCTTTGAAAATGAAGATCAAACAACAGAAAATCTTTTACTTTCCTGCTTTTATCTAGTCATTTATTTCTTCTCCTCATTTCCTCTCAGTTAAGCAGATTCCCTCTTCCTCTTTTCCCCTTCACTTAGTCCTGTGAAGATTTCTTTCACAGAGCAGCCTAAGAGCTCAAAGCCAACTTTGAGGATT